>NC_143437.1:89247500-89447500 GCF_987193195.1 Phasianus colchicus | reverse complement strand
TACAAATATCTGATATATACTAGAGATTATGTTTGATTAATTTGCCTCCCCTGGGCAATCTGATCTAGTAGTTGATCTAGCAGTTGGCAACCCTGCCTGAGGCAGGAGGGTTGGAACTTGATGATACTTGAGGTTCCTTCCAATCCAAGCCATTCTATGGTTCTATGATTAAACAGAAGCAAAATCTTTTCTCTATCAGCAAAATACATTCAAGATTTTTTAGTAATTAACAGATAATGCTTCATGCTGAGTACTGAATGACATGTATAAATTGAAAATGTAGAACAGCTTTTTTGTACCACTCTATTGTTCTCAAGACTAAGTATTTACAGGTGAGGGAGAATACTGCAAGACTGAAAAAGAGATAAGAAAAGTGAAAATGACAAACTAAATTTGAAAAATCAAGTTATTGGAAATGCTGATGTTGATATAAAGAGATCAGGTCTCCATTGTATTTGCAACTCCTTACTATTAAACAAAACAATATTCCTTCAATATACACTTTATTACTTTGCATTTCCTTTATTTCTTATAGCCTGATTTACTGTTTCCTGAGACCACAGCAAAGACTGGAAAACTGACCAAGCACGAAGAGGGATGCTAGTCCAGCTCAGGCACACTCCTGTTAATGCTGTGGGAGCCTCACAAGCTTCTCTCAACTCTTCTCTTTCCCCCAATATTTTGGTAAGTGGCACTCCATTGCCAGCAGAAACTTCATTTTCTTTTTTTGTTTAAAACACACACAAGGCAAATTTTTAATGAGAATTCAGTACGACATGCAAGCTTCATGGTTATTCCTGGTATTGAAAATAGAAGGAATTGAGAATCAGGTACTAAAGTTGAGTGACACACACAAGTTGTATCATACAACTTTACCCCCTCATCTTGTCAAACATGGTTGGCTTACACATTTGAAGTCTGGAAAAAAAAAAAAAAAACGGTCTCTGCATCTCTGCACTGTCTTACTCCATGACAAATATTATTACTAGCTAGGATTTGCCTTGGACTAGGCTAGAAACATACCAGAAGCATGTAATGCTAAATAGAATGGAAGATATTATTACAGTTCTCAAACCCCTGCAGTTCTTTTCCCTTCAGTCTCCAGCAGGAATAGGGGTGTTTTTTGTCTTTTTTTGTTTTGTTTTGTTTTGTTTTTCCCAGCTAATTTAATACTTCACTTTGATTTGTTGTGGGAATTCCTTGGGATAACAGAAATGCAGCAGTACATTTTAAACCTTTTACCCATTTGTTCTTAAAAATGGCATCAGGTTATTTGATTTATGAAGGCTGTTGTATGCCCACCATTTGCAGTCTCTTGCTTCAACAGGTGTTAGATAACTTACTCCCTGCTTAAGTAACACAGAAAAACTGCAGTATAAAAGCAGGAGAATAATTTACTGCCTCTGATGCTTTTTCTATAGGAGAATAATTACATTTTTATATAGTCTGCTACCTGGGGAATCCCCAGATAACATACAGTTCAATGTGCTGAGTTTCACAGACTTAAATAAAGCAAAGTACCATCTGTGCTCTGCATGTACTGAGTCTGAGAAAATTAAAGTAGCAGTGATGACAGTATCACTCTTAATATTTCTAGTGAGATCCGAGCTTATAATTTTTTTGTGAGGCAGCTGAAGAAAGGATTCCTGAGTTAACTGTTTTCATTTAGCAACAGGATGAGGCATTAAACTGGAAGAGGATAGATTTAGACTAGATCTTAAGAAGAAATTATTTATTGTGAGGGTGGCTGAGACACTGGAACAGGTTGCCCAGTGGGGTTATGAATGCCCCCTCCTGGGATGCATTCAAGGCCAGGCTGGATGGGGATTTGAGCAAACCTGGTCTAGAAGGAGGCATCCCTGCCTGTAGCAGGGGGGTTGAAACTAGATGATCTTAAAGGTCCCTTCCAACACAAACCATTTTATGATTCTATGATTCTGTCTGCTCAGTATGAAGAAGAGAAGGCTCTGGGGAAACCTAATAGGGGCCTTTCTGTTACAACAAACACACGGTAAAAGACTTGTAAACTGAATGGAAGAAAAGTTGATTGTTACTTATGTAGCCAGAGAAGAAGAATTTCAGGTGCTAGAAAAACAGCTAATTATTTTTTTTTTTTCCCTAAAGTTGTTTTCTCAGTAAAATGCAGTACCTTTAGAGCACCTAGAATATCTGTCATAAGTCCTTAAATTAGAACTTATTTTTAGCTGACAAAATATGATATTTTTAGAGAAAAGTGTCTACAGCTCATTAAACAAACTCACACTTTAGTGTTTTATTTTCTTTGCTTAGTTTACTTACTGGTCAGTTTTGACATGAGAGCCTTAAAAGCTCAATCATAAAACCAAAAGGTTGAGTCATGCCAAACTGATGTCCTTATAAATTCATTAAGTGTGAGCATTTTAAAACTCCTGTTGCATTGATGAGGTAATGAGGAAGTGTTCTCAAAAGGGACAATTGTTTAAATCCACTGCAAACCCAAATTGACACATTATTTCACATTAGAAACACTTAGTGCTATTCCCATATAGTAAAAGAAAATGACATTTCATATTTTTTAGTCATATACAGAATTCATAAGAAGGCAACAAACAGATTAAGCGTCAAGTATCAAAGCTTCTGCAAATAAAAAGCCCTAGAATTATTCTGAGAGTAAGATTATTGCATACACACAGCTATTATCATACAGAAGTCACAGAAACCAAGCAAACGTATGCACATGTGGAAGCAGTTACTTGAAAATATAGGTGACAGTCTTTTATTACACTGAGGCAGTATAGAAATTATCTAGGCATACAAAAATGCTTTCAAAACTGAGTCAGGTTTCACCTGCATCATACAGTGGAGCAGTGTAAAGAAACTCACTTGTGCTTTTGCAAAATACAGTGAAGTATGGAGACAATAGGCAGAGTTGTGAAAGCCCCATAAAGCAGTTAATATAATTCTTCCTCCTAGCAGACAAGAGAATGTACAGCTAAACACAGGCAGAAGTTTTGTTCAATCTCTCTTTTTACACAAATAAAGCTTAAAGGATAAGTAAAAAAAACAACTGAAGGCACACTGGTTCTAATGAAGAACTGAGATAATGCTCAGAACAATGAGACTGATTACACTGAAATACATCAGTATTATTTGCAAAGTAATAAAGTTTTAAGAAACTTGAGGATGGCAGTGAGCAAGGGTGGACTGATTTCTAAAGATACTTCCTATGAAACATTTGATGTAAAATTCCCTTGAAATTTTTCAACCTTGAGAAAGGAAGACTCAGAAGAGATCTGATCAACTTCTGTAAATATCTAAGGTGCAGGAGGCAAAGGGATGAGACCAGACTTTTCAGCAGTCTGTGGGGAGAGGACAAGGGAAAGCTGGAGCATAGGAAGTTCTGCACAAATGTGCATAACAACTTCTTCATGGTAAGGGGGACAGAGTAGTAGAACAGGCTGCCCAAAGATGTTTTGGAGTCTCCTTCTCTGGAGACATTCAAGACCTGCCTGGACGCCTACCTGGTGCAACCTGATCTAGGGAGCCTGATGATCTGAGGGGGTTGGACTAGATGACCTCTAGAGGTCCCTTCCAGCCCCTACAATGCTGAGATTCTGTGATTCTACAGCATTTTGGTCCTCAGCCTTGAATTTTATTTGGTCTACAAGAATTCTTAATGAGACAGTTCCTATGTTATTATACACACCACAAGCTTCTTTCTTTTTTCTAAAACTGACCCTGAATTTTTTTTTTTTTGCACAACTGGCATTGCACAATTGAGCAATATACCCCCCCCCCCCCCCCCCATACAGTTTTGTACTAACCCTATTTCTCGTTCCTATGTTCCATAATGGTCTGACCAAAACTTAATCTGTACAGGACTAGCACTCACGATCCTTCTGATGTGGAGATGATATCGGATCTTTCTGTGAGCTGTGGCATTTGCAGCCTGGCACTTTTAAACAATTCCCATGTATTCTCCAACTTCATAATTCTTTCTAACAACACTGATGTGGTAAAAGATGAAACAAACAGAAAATCCACTAATGGTTTCTAATGTTTTTACATAATATGACATTCTGTCCACTTTGGATGCAGTTGTCTATTTTAACCTTAAGCTCAAAACAGCATATGGAACACCAGAAGGTATTTTTATCCTCCTCAATTTTATCACAATCTTGACAGCCAAACTAGTATTGTGGCTATTTGAACAATGAAGCCATCTGTGAGGCTGATGCCCCATCAAAGGAAAAGTTTAGTGTAATATTTCTTCAGTGTGCAATTAAAGGAAAATGTCTGCTACTATTTGTCTAAAAGATTATTTACTGGAAGTAATAGAAGAGAGTTTAAAACTAAAATTGTCTCAAAATTCATTAATTCCATGATTGTTTCTGTACCACATTTGTACAAAATGGTAAAGGTGATCTTCTAATCTGCAAAAACAAACAAACAAACAAACAAAACCCAACCAAACAAATAAACAAAAAAAACCAAACCAAACCAAAACAAAAAAAAACAAACAGAACAAAAAAAAAAACAAGTCACTTCTACTCAAAGCACCAGAAGACTGAGCTGTTTCCCTGGACACCCTGCTTAACTTCTAGACTCTACATCTCCATGAGTCACCAGACCAGGATAAGGAGAAGTGCCGACTGCGCCATGCACAAGAACTGAACAGCTCTGAGGCCAGCTGGCATGTTGTTATTATTATACTTCCTAAGACTGCAAAACAGGATGGCTGTATCCAGATTGCCTGTTCAGAACAATTACTAATTTCTGAATTATTCCCAAGAATCATTTGGAAAGCACTGCTTGGCCCAAACAAAATGCATGCTGCAATTCATCAAACATCAGTATAAATGGCTGTTAGTGCCATCAGCCCATGTCCTGATACAATTTAATAACTTCATGTGCACACCAAGATGGTATTGATTTCTTACTCATCCTAGACAAGGAAGAGAAAGAGCAACAGTAGCTACTATGGTGGCTGAAACTTGGATGACTCCACAAACGTTGTCCCAAGCCTTTGCTGTCCCACAGAGAGCATTTGACACTATTACTGCTCTTATGCAATTCTACGGCAAACCTCACATTAAATAAACAATTAGTAGAAATCCCAGTATTTCAAGGATAATCTGAAAATCATTCCATCGCAGCTGTGCTAGATGCAACAAAATGTGGGGGATTTTTTGTTTGTTTTTTTTGTGGAATAGGCAGAGTGATTTAAGGAGAAAAAGAAATGCTGAGATCAGCCTACCCTTTGTAATTATATTTTTAGTGGATGTAAAGATTCAGAAGTCTTAAATAGATCATATAGCCTTTTTCTTTCTTTCTTTCTTTCTTTCTTTCTTTCTTTCTTTCTTTCTTTCTTTTTTTTTTTTTTTTTCTTTTTTTTCTTTTTTTTTTTTTAAAGGCTTTTGTACAACTCTGTTGCAAGGAGATTCTAGCTTGTTGAACAGCTGGCTGTGCCTTTTTTTTGAGTTTCTGAAGTTTTAAATGCTCCAGTCCGGTGCTGCACTGTCACTCTAACGAGTAACTTAGAACTTCAATTTGCTTCACACAAAGCCTGTGGGAAAAGGGATTTTGTGCATCATCGTGATAATACGAACCAATTTTCTCACCATAAAAAAACCCCAAACCCATAAAGTTCTATAATCTGCCAGTTGTTAAATGACAGAGCTGAAAGCTTTATTTTCATTCAGTAATCACAGCAACTCCTTTTCACTAAATAGGCTTTCCACCTGTACAGAGCTTGTCAAGGTGAGGAGTAATATCAAGAGACAAACATGTTCTGCCTTCATTACTCACTCATTTATTTAAAATGGTTCTAAGGCTGGCTATGAAATACGTCCCACCTGTGTAATGTCTTTTTCCTCTTGTTCCTTATGAAACCAGTAGAATACTTCAAATTATTAAATACTATTTCAGTACATCCAATGTGAGCTCTAAGTATATAATTTACAGATATTAAAAATCCTCATGATTTCTCATGGTTTGAAAATTAAGTTAAGTAGTTTTTTGGAACTTACTTTAGATGATGAATGCTGAAGCACTAGTGGTATAGTAATGTTGAAAGAACTACCATGTATTGAATCTCTCCCCAAAAGGATCACTATTGGAACTAAATATTTTCCACTAAGAGGTATTAAAATAGTTTATTAAGTGCCTTCCAAGCCAGATATTCCTATAAAACATAACCACTGTGGCAGGCAGTTTAAAAAAATATTTATCTGACACAAGTAGGTAGCACTTAATTATTATGTTCTTTGTGACACATCAACATATGAAGGGAAATTACAGAATTTCAAATACACCATGACCTTACTGGCAAAATTAAAAATTAGAATCATAGAATCGCAAGGTTGGAAATGACCTGCAAGATCATCTAGTCCAACCGTCCTCCCATTACCACTGCTACCACAAGCTACTAAACCATTTCTCGCAGCTCCTCATCCAGGCGCCTCTTGAACACTGCCAGGGACGGTGACTCCATCACCTCCCTGGGCAGGCCATGCCCACGCCTGACCACTCTCTGACAGAAAAAGTTCTTCCTCATGTCTAACCTAAACCTCCTCTGGTAAAACTTCTGGCCATTTCCTCAGGTCTTGTTTGTTGTCTTGTTTGCTTCCTATAGTGAGGGGCCCAAAACTGAACACAGTAGTCAAGGTGAGGCCTCACCAGTGCTGAGTACAGGCAGATGATTACCTCTCTGCTCCTGCTGGCCACATTATTTCTAATGCAGGCCAGGATGCCATTGGCCCTCTTTGCCACCTGGGCACAGTGTCGACTCATGTTCAGCTGAGCATCAACCAACACCCCTAGGTCCCTTTCCTCTTCACAGTGATCCAGTCACTCACCCCCAAGCCTGTAGCACTGCATGTGGTTATCGTGGCCAAAGTTGAGCACTTGGACCTGTTGAACCTTATCCCATTCACCTCAGCCCAGCAATCCAGCTTACCTAGATCCCTCTGAATGTCCTCCTTTACCCTCAGGCAGATCGACACTACCTCCCAACTTGGTGTCTGCAAACTTACTGAGGGTACACTCAATCCCTTCATCTAGGTCATCAATAAAGATATTAAACAAGATGGGCCCCAGTACTGACCCCTGGGAGACACCACTCATAACAGGCTGCTAGCTGGACTTAGCTCCATTAACCACTACCCACTGGGCATGGCCCTCTAGCCACACAATCACAATCCTCCTTCTAGCACAGTTAAGTATTTTGGCAGACTGTTAACCTTCCATTTTAAATTCTTCCCAAATTCCATTTTTGATCATAAGTAGAGTGGACTACAAATGAGAAAACCATAGCACGCACCAGCACTGCATTCCAGAACCCTTCATTTCTATCTCTACACTTCCTGCTTCAACACATATTCACTCCCAGATTTATTCTCAGGGCTACAGATGATGCTTTCAAAAATCAGCACAGCATCCTGAGACTGCTGGCATCTGCAACTTCCACCAGACTGTTTAGCAGACTAGTGGAATACTCAGTCAGAAAAGAAAGCCTTAGGAAAGAGGACATGAAAGATTCATATCTACCATGCTTTTTCTTAAAATGATGATGTGTAACCCATGCATCTAACAGGATGAGATTAGGAAAAAACATTATTATAAGTTTGCTAATCTTTCTTTGAAGCATGTAGGTCACAATCTAGTAGCATACTTCTATGCAATTATAGAACCGTGAATAAAACAGGAATAGAATAGAAGTAGTTAGAAGGCACAACTGTTGAGTCTGACTGCCTGACCACTTATTTTTAATCATAAGTGCTGAGTCAAATGATTCAGAGCCAGAAATTCAGATAAATGCTTTATATATGATTTAAGTTCAGGAAAAAATAAATTCTAAGGGAGCAAAATTGTTTTGTTTGCAATCAAGGGGGCATTTTTCTTCACGCTATCTCAGATGGTCTTCAGGTAGCACTGTACATCACAGGTCTCCTTGTGAAAGATACAGACTACTTTGAAGCACAGTTTTTCTGATTCACTCATGTGTAAATGAAATATGACTGGACAGAGAAACTGATTATAGAAGTTGCACTGGTATCAATGCACTTCAGGGTAGAGCAATGCAGTCAAAATCTTTTCTTACAATTGACTCCCCCACTCCTTTAAAAAGCTGATCTGACGCTACAGAAATAAAAAAAATATATATGTTGTAATGGAATATGGACATTTGCAATAAAGAGTTTTATTCAATACTCCTTCAGAAACAGCTGAATTCAGCTATGTGCATGGGCATAACCCTCGCAATAGACAAGCTGGACAATGGCTGACACACAGGTCAGTATTCCACACTGCTAGGCAGGATCTGGCCCCGGCTGGTCCCCTAGACCTACCCTCTTTCCTGAGGTGCCCCTTCCCATGCTATCACATATAGTACCTAGCTCCCTAGCCCCTTTCTCACATTCAGCCCTTGCTGCTACTTTATATTCACAGTCAGCATCTTAGGAATATATTAAATCTCCTTCATTTAACTTCTAGAAGTTGAAAATGTTAGTTCTATTTCAAGACAGTGTAGGTTGCTTCTTACAGCGAAGGTGATGGCTTACATGTAACACCAGGATAATGGCATCAGTTTAGTGTTTAACTTTCTTTCACACCTGAAAAACTCTGAAGATGCAAGTTGTATAATACAAAGCCAAAGAAAAAGCTGTGGTTTACAGAGCTTAAATTCTTGCCGCACACAGTTTGCATGGATAAGGAGGATTGATGTTCTTGTGGGGGAGAACAAAAGTAAAAGATAACAAAACCCATACATGTAGTCACTACTGCCAGCTTCCAGAAATTCTTGTGTCATCCTTCAGATCGTAACACAAGGTATTCAGTATTTTCTATATACTGAAGTGAGAAAAGCACCATTTTAGTATTAGAGAGGCAAAGCATACAGGAACACAAAAAATTTAACTTGATCAGCTGGTATAAATGGAAAGCATAGAGCATATTTAACAAGATCCTAATCTGCAAAATGGCTTCATACTCAAACAAAAGTTATGCTGCTACTCCATTCTAACTTGACTTAATTCAGAAATGCTACTTGCTGTCCACGAATACTACCTAATTTATATTCTTAGAACACCACAACTACAGCTTCTGCTTGCACCGTAACATATTTGGTATTGTCATTAGGAAACAAGCAATTACGGATGTATTTATCTACTTCCCCCTTTTCCCCACACTGGGAACATGAAACATAGAATCAAGTCAGTATGTTAAATAGAATGAGAAAAATTATTCTTAATGAAGTGATGAAAGCTTTGGCAGAACTGTCAAATTGAACCTGGAATGAGATATTGGAATATTTCAGTAAAACCCAAGTACTACATATCGATCAGAATGCCATGGAGCAGGGCAATGACTGTACTTAAAAATTGTAGAAATAGTGAAAATTTTCATAAATGTTAAAATGGTTAATGTATAAATAATATTTTGATCTGACGTTTTCTTACCATTAAGAATAATTGGCTTCCCCCCCAACTCTAATCTCACCATGCTTTTGAGATGCCTTTGTGCATGTCTGCCAGTTTAATAATAGCTGCAGAAGATGTAGGCAAACAGAAGATTTTACTTAACCTCTGCAATGAATAATATATAATGAAACCAACTTCTTCTATCTCATAAGCTAAGATTCATTTTGTAAAAATAAAATATTTGTATTTTAATTAATTAATCTACAAACTGAAGACTACACTCCTGTCAAAGAACAGCAATGAATGAATAATAGAGAAAGCATCAGTCACGTGAGTAGCTGCCCTCAAAGCTCCCTGACTGTCAGCCCTGTAATAAACTCAATGGCTCAGGATGCTTTCACAAATGTAAATCAGGACCTCTTTTTTTTTTTTTTTTTTTTTCCTTTCAAATCCAAATAACCAATACATTGATTCATTATGCATCAGTCCCATTACAAGCTGGGAGTATATATATACTGCCATAGTGATGAGAAAAGTGTTTTGCTTCCCTTTTCAAATGTAAGCTGCATATAATCTTCTCAGGCTATCTTTTCCTGAAATAGAAATACTGAAGATCACAGATACTCTTTATAAAACATAGAACTTAATTTAGCTCTGCCTCTCTTTCACACAATATTAAGTAACCTAGGAAACTCAGGACTTCTTGTAGCACTACACAAAGCAACCTTACTGTCTTAAAAAATACCATAAAGTTTAAAATGCATTTATGGCTTAAACATTCAGAGGAACTTCGTGTTGTAGATCACAGGAGGAAAGCTCATTTACCCATCAGCTTTACAGCTCCAAGCAAGGCAGCACTGCATAAAAGATACTTTGTCATTCCCTTGCCCTTCATACCAGGCTGATTCTCCTGCTGTTGGGGGACAAAGACATATGAGCTTTCTCAATGTACAAGGCCACAGACAGTTTTACATGGATTGAAGCCTGTGGATAGTTTCCTGTCCTATTTACTGAACACTGTTTATGGGTTTTTAATTACAGAATGTCACTTCGGTGATCACATCCAGTCTGCAATATATCTGCTTATCTAAAGTGTCAGTGACTATTTTTTTCATATCTGCTTTTAAACTTACACACCTTCTTTCTTCTAAGACCTCTCACCTTTCAAGTAAAGGAAAAATCACACAAACAAAAAGAAAAGCAGTAAAAAAAACAATCTCAAAAGAATTATGATAGTCCCTGTAAAGAATGTTAGCACAAATCTAAAGATCTTTTAAAAGGTCCCTTTGAAAGATCTCTGCTGTAATTTAATAATGCTAAAGAATGGTTATATGTTACATTTTGTTAGGATTAGGGTAGAATTTAGTATCTATGCCATAAGAGGGCTCAGCTGTGCCTCAGCCATGACCACATGTTCCTCGAGGCATCATTAGCTTCCTGACCCTGTAAGCTAGGGAGCTGGGAGTTACAGCATGTTGCATACTACTCATTTTTTTCCTGTCTACTGTGGCGTCAGCTATGCACATGCTTATGATGCTAAGGAAGGAGTAAAGGGTGGGAGAAATATTCTCCTTTCCAGCTTAGTTAAAACCTTCAAATCACACTTACCTGCTGGTTTCATGGCTCCAAGCAACACAGCACTGCTTATGAAATATCTTACAATTCCTCTGCTTTATCATCTGCCTTCCCTTTACCTTTCTCTTTATTTGGGCTGCTAACTGTGTCAATCCAGCACGAACATGACTTTTCACTTCAACTGTGTAAGCACCCTTTGTATTATATGAACAAAGTATCATATCCCTTCCTGTGCGTAAAGTGGGTTTGGGTTAAAAACAGCAAAATCACATCTAAATTGGTTGTTCACTGTCTGCAGCAAGGTGAAAAACAAACAAACAAACAACAGTACTAAAGATACTGCACCAGTGGAGGCAAAAGTTGATCTAACATCACTACAATTGATTCAAATCTACACATGTGAAAAAAAGGAGAAGTCTCAGCAAAATTAGATGCAACTTGACCAACTGTAAGACTACCAAATAAGCTTGAAACCTCAGTTCTGGCACTTCTATCAGTAAATAGCCAACTATAAACATTACAAATTGTTTCAATTTAGTCTTGTGTCAAGGAACTACATACTCCCCATGACACTATCAGAGTTTAGAATATACCCCGATTCTCCTCTGGATTTGTTTGAAATAATAATAATAATAACAATAATAATAATAATAATAATAACAACAACAACAACAACAACAATAATAATAAATTTAAAAAAATAAATAAAAAAAACAGAAACAACCCTCACAACTCTTTTTAGTTGTGAAAATTACTAGCTCTTAAGAGCCTGTAGATCTTGAATTTTATCAGGAAAACATGGGCTTAATTTACATAATGCTTATACAATTTTTAAACTGTTTTGAAAAAAGGAAAAATGTAACCATAGGATTACAATAGAAAATAAGGAGACCTGTATTATTTTTAGATTAACTGCAGCAGGTGATCTTAATATTTTCTGTTTTGAACCAAACAGCTTGGATAGTAGAACATAACAGGCATGGCAAAACGTTATCAAGAGGCACAAAGCACTGCTGTTTCATCCAATTTTGTATCTGTATTTTCAGTTACATTTTTCAGCTAGTGTTTCTTGTTCAGGTTCTTCTAGAAAAAAAATTCTACTCAGTTTTTTTCCCTTCTGTGAAGGTACTTGTACTTTCTAATCAAATCATTCCATCAGCTGCATCCACACTTGATGGAAAGGGATTGACAAATGATTTTCTGCAAGTTCAATGCAGCAATAAAATACCATTTCTCACTTTCAATTTTTGGTGTCATTCTCTTTTCTCCTTCCCATTCCTAGGTTTCATCTTCTTCAAAAAGAAATGAAAAAACAGCAAGGGAGGGAAAGCTTTACTACTTTTTCTTTCATGGGGTATTCACATACTGTGTAAGACAATACATTCAAAATTGTTTACTTAATAAATATATATTTTTAGCTTAAATATACACAAGCCTAAAAGGTAGAGAAAGATTGGAAGAAAATTGTCAGAATTCTTTCTTATAATTGCAAATTCATACTCAAATAGACACATCATTTTCTTTGATAATCTTTAATTCATCCTGTAATTCATACTGGAAGAAATACAAGTTGCACAACTGTAACCACAATTCAGAAAAAATGGCCCATGCAATTTAGAGCTGGTAAATTTGTAGTCAAAAATCTTACGTTGATTTTAAAAGGGATTAGTCATTGGTTTTCTTGGAATTCAGAAAGGAACACAACATAGACTACAATATAGTACTGCTAACAAAGTATTTGAAACAATTAAGTATGGATGGAATGTGCAATTCTCAAAAAAGACAGTATAAGGGAACTGTAAGCTCACTGTTATTTGCAAGAAAAGATGCTGAAGGTGTTTTAAAGTCAGAAAAAAAAGTCAATAAGGGATTCTGATACAGCTGACTGAAGTAATTTTAGAAATGTATTTGAACTGAAGAAGGATAGACATAACCCATGCCTGTTTTCTACATTCACCAAGTTCTGGACCCAATAAGTTCAGTAGCAGTTATTTTACATTCCCCCTAAGTAAGTTGGGAGTCAGTGTAAGGCATTGGTTCTGCTGCTTCTCACTGTTATAAATACCAAAAAACTCTGAGGTATACATTTGCAAATATTTAAATTCCTAGTTCCTAATACCTCTGGCATTTTGGAAAGAAGGCAATTTATCTGTCTCAGGAAATAACACATTCTGCCAGACCACTGTTGTAATGTTCCAACTACTTGTTATCATTATTATTTAGAGTGTATGTTTAATGCTATTATTAAAGAAAAACTACTAAATATTTTCAGAATAGTTTTTAGAACGTTTCATTAAATCTAATCAAAATTGATAGTAAAGAAAACATATAATCCTTTGTAATAGTGAATAAGTGTGGTATTACATTTGATATCAGAATAATCCTGCACACTGATTTTCTTTAAGTATCATGCCTTATAATTAAATGCAGTATGCAAACTATTTTATATGTTATCCTACCATTTCCCTATATCAGCAGCAAGCTATTTGCCTTTACCAAACAGTACCAAGACAGACACACTGAGAGCAAAGTTCAGCAAAAATACAAAATTTTACATGAGATAGTGGGAACAAGAAATACATATCAGCAAGGACTCCCTTCTTTACATTTACCATTTTGCATGTAAGGTTGGAACTACTGTACTGTCCTTCAAAACTTGACAATGATTCTTAAATATTTTGCTGTCGGTAAATACATACACGAGTAAAATCCTAATACAAAAGCAAATGCTCTGACTTGAATAGGGAGGAGTTAATTTAGGGTATTTCACTCTGCAACAGTTCTACCATCTACAGAGAAGTTCCCTATGCATCCTTGTACATAAAAGCCAATTAAGCTGTGAATAACAAGAAGTTCCAGAGTATTTCTTGTCATCTTAAAAAGTTGATTAAAGAACTTCTAAGGCATACAGAGAACCAAATTAGCAGAACAAAAGGAAGGCTCAAGTTATACAGATATAGTGAAAGATACGTACTTCGCAAAAATTTGCTCCAACTTCTAAACAGATTATAATTATAGTTTAAAAAAGTCATACACATTGATGAAATATTGTAAACCTTAGAGTAACACAAAAGCCTAACATAGGAAGAAAAAAGTAGTTAAAGACCCACTCCACATACATAATTCCACTTCTAAATCATTGCAAAATAAGAGAAATACAGATACAATTAGTATCTGTAAAAATAAAAAAAAAAGTAACCATTTGTGAAGTATTTTTCCTCAAGCTAATGAACAGATAGCATAATGAACTAAAAATTTGGGTGTAATGTACAAAGTTCAATTTGGAGTTTGCAATGACTGCTTATTCACTAAACCAAAAAAGTCAGAGTTGGCCCAACCTAGACACCTTTCCCTGTGCACTCTCTGAAAATTTCCCATAAGAAAATAAAACAAAATTAATTTCTTGTAATGACATTTCTAATTAGCACACAGCATTCCATTGTTTTTGATCCCTCAAAGCCTCCCTAACTTCACTGCATCGCAATTAACCCAGGAACAAACAGGCAAATTCAAAAGATATCTCTCACTAAGGAAGCATTAAAAAACAGAAGCCAGGCTTGGAGTAATTACATGGAAGGAGCAGACCATATTCAAAACTAAAGAGAAGTCCAAGTGGAATTACACACATTTTTAGAATGGAAATAAAATCCGATTCTAAGATGCATCCAACTATATTGATTTGTTTAGGGATTACTAGAGGGTTAGCTACAACAACAGTTTTTCTTTATGAATGTAGTCATAGTTACAATTAAACAATTTTAATAAAGAATTATGAGCCTTTCAGAGTCTTACATGAGTATTTCAAGTACCTCCTGAATTTGAGTAAAGTCATTTTTACTGCTTTATTCACTCATTTAGCCTTTATTAGGATTAAGATAATTGTAAAAGATCTGTTGAATAACAGAAAAGAAAGCAGAAGTCATACAAGAATAAACGACAAAACACCAGCAGTGTGGCCATAAAGCATACCCGCTGCAGGCTTTCCTTTGCTTTTAGCTTGTTTTTAAATTAATCTTTAGAGTCAGCTGAAGTTTTCAACTTAGACACAGCAGAGATCAATACCAGCTAATTGTGAAAAATAAGCAGAAGAGTTTCAGACCTATTCAGCAAGAAATGTATTAAGTTTATTTTTTTAAGTAGCAATAAAGAACACAGATGAAACCACTTCCATTTGAAACAAAACCAGAAACTGTCAATTGCATCTTAGAAATAAATTTTTTCTTCAGTTTCAGAGATGATTTTGCTTATCAGTTGATTTCCAGTGTCTTAGTCACCTTTAAGAGCTAGGTTTTAGACACGAGATATTTTCTCAGAGCTTTCCAGGGGCCTACTTTAGCCATATACACAGGTAGCATGTAGTTTAAATCTCATGGTGACATGTTCAATTTTCATTTGTTCCATGTGGAGTCTAGGATACAAAAGTTTTCCACAACACAATCTGAAACTCAATTCGCACACACAACTAATAAAATGTAACTGCAGGCTCAAGAGCAAACTTAAAACATCTTAGGCACATGTTTTAGAGAAGCCTTACGCTATTGCCACAGATAAATGCTGCCCCTTAAGCTCAAGGCATCTTCTTTAGGCATCTGCTTACCAATGCTACTATTGACTCAAACTCTTTCAAGATTTAGTACTGTTTTCCTATATA
The DNA here is from genome assembly GCF_987193195.1 of Phasianus colchicus. Classification (NCBI taxonomy): domain Eukaryota; kingdom Metazoa; phylum Chordata; class Aves; order Galliformes; family Phasianidae; genus Phasianus; species Phasianus colchicus. Next base: position 89,431,876 of record NC_143437.1, on the reverse strand, counting down.
TGTCTCACCAAAAACATCTTTCCTTAAGAATTTACTCTGGTTTGTTTGGTGTTAGTTCCCATTGGGTACTTTATGCCCTTCATTTTAAGGAACAATTAATGATGTACAAGATATAATCATAGAATCACTAAGGTTGGAAAAGACCTCCACAATCATCCAGTCCAACAGCCCACCTAACACCAGTAGTTTTCTCCACTAAGCCACATCACTTACTACAACATCTAAACATTTTCTAAACACCTCCAGGAACTGTAACTCAACCACCTCCTTGGGCAGCACCTGACCACTCTTTAGAAGAAATTTTTCCCAATATCCAACCTGAACCTGTTACAACTTGAGGCCATTCCTGCTCGTCCTATCACTAGTTATATGAAAGAAAAGGCTGACCTTGACCTCGCCACAACCTTCTTTCAGGTAGTTGTAGAGAGCTATAAGATCTCCCCTGATCATCCAGGGGAGATTCTCCAGACCAAGCAATCCCAGTTACTCAGTTGCTCCTTGTAAGTCTTGTGCTCCAGGCCCCTCATAGCTTCATTGTTCTTCTCCAGACATGTTCCAGAAATTTCTTGCACTAAGCAAAGGACCCATATCTTTTAGTATTGCTACTTATACTTTGAGATCCAAATCTTTGCCCCTTCATCTTAGGTTCACAAGCTTCTAATTATTTATCACAAAAAGAAGAGCAGTAGCAAAGACATTTTCTTGATTTTTTCCCTCAATATCGGGCTCAAACAAGATCATTATGCTTTCTTCTGTTCCCACTGGTGAGATGTGACATTGGTAATTTAATGTGCTAACCCTGCTGAAGCAGGCTCAGATTGTTCCTGTCACAACATGTTTAAAGAGTTCCTTGGTCAGTACTGAGCTGATATGAAAACTGTCACTCACCAAAGTGGGATTCTCTGCCCAACAGATGACTGACACTGAAAAGTTAAGCTGCTGAAAGCGTCAACTCATCAGGAATCTACAGTGCAATCTTGGCCAGCATACAGATTATTTTAATGCTTACATTTTTATCATTCAGCTTTTTTTTTTTTTTTTTTTTAACAGATAATATAACACCAAAGTGATTAAGTATTTAGTCACTGTTCTAGGAAAAGAAAACAACCCACAAAACTTCTAAAAGCTTGCAGTATTTTCTGTACTTTTCAGTGCTTAAAGAACAAAATTGAACATTTAAATTCAAAAGTAGTTTAATTTCATTATTGTAATAAATAATAAAGATTTTTAATAATTCCAAAATTGAAATCTATTGCCTGATACCAACTTGGATTCTGTGGATTACATCAAAGTAGTAAATAGAAACAGATACTTTCTAACCTTCCCATTTTCAAACAGATATTTTACTAGAATTAATCTGAATATTTTTTGCTATTTTTCCTCCTTACTTTTAGCAGTACATAACATGTGCAGTGTTAAGGGATGCTACAATCTGCCACATCCCCCAGAAGCTCCTGGAGCTTCCTCCAGCCCAGTGCAGACATGGTCTCCATTCCACAGCAAAAGACATGGTTGCCCCTTCCTGCTTACAAGTCTGGCCTAGCCAAGAGCATGTCTCAAGTCGCATGCAGAGGATGCCAGCAGGACCTGCCACTCACTGTCATTGCCACTGCCACCATGCTGCCAGGACTCACACCAGACACAACCAACTTCCCTTCACTATCAGTGGTTGGTGGCTAAAGATCCTGCAAGCTCTGGCTACTGTCATCCCAGGCCAGGGCACCCACAGCACAACCTGACTTCACCTTGTTCATGCTGTTCCCCCACTGTCTGGTGCTTAGTACCTGCAGCACTCCCACAAAAATGAGATGGGGTGCAAAGTTATACAGAGAGATAGTTAAGGAAGGATTTAGTTAGAAAACAGGACAGAGACAGGACAAAGTATGGTGATCAGGCACTGCACTCAAGTCAGACACCTGTGCTAACAGGCCTCATTTCACACATTAGCAGTCCTTTCTGTCTTCCCCACTATGTTCCTCTTGAATTTCTATCCCCTAACTACTTTGCTACTTTGTAAATTCTATTTTCAAGCCATCACTGAATATCCCAAATCCTCATGTTGGTCATTTCTCGCTTCCTATCAGTTATAGAGTCCACGTGGCCCTTTCCAAAGCTCTGCTTGAAGTTTCCTGATGGTCCACTAATTAGTATCTGGAGACCTTCAGGCTCTGACATCATCTCTAGCATCCCTTCTCTTCTCAGTTCAAATCTGTGCATTCTTGTTTATCACTTACTCCATCAGCATCAAAAAGGTCCTAAGTGGGGCAGGAACTCATCTTCCACATATCCTTTCATACAGTAAATCTTGGTATGTGTTAAGGAAATACCTAAAGCATATTTTCTTTTGTGAAAATCTGGAAGCACTTTAACCCATAGAGTGTCATAAGGGAAAATACTCATTTCTTAAAAACTGTTATGCCTCCAAAGATAGATCAATGATGATCTGCCTTTCATATTTATAATTCTGTCCTATAGTTTAGACATTATTTTCAATTCTTCATTTTCTTATAGCTTCATTATGATATCAGTTAGAAAGCACAGGAGAATTTAAGAACTATCTAAGTTCTTTTCAATACTATTAGGACTATACATACAAGTAAATTATCTATGCCAGAGCTTATTTTTTGGTGTCCCATAAGCTAAGTAGTGCAATACAAAAGATGATAGCCTCCAAACTGCCCCTGAAGGGCTCATTTGAAATGTGCCAGGTATTGTTTGAGTGGAGACAGAAAACACACAAAAGACCATTGCATCACTCTAACTGCACAGCCATGCCTCAGCAATGGGGTTCTTGCACTACTTCATTTCCTAGCGCAGAGATAAACCCCAGGTCTCCATCTCACCCAGTCAGTATCTTCTTTATGCTTACATATTCAACAAAGGTTCTGGCTCTGGACGTTATCCTGCTGTACATACTTCATCCATACTTAATCCTGCTGTGCATACTCTAAATAATTATCAGTATTTATATTTAAATTATTTAACTAGGCCAGAAGTTAACTTACTCTTTGAAATTTCTTTTATTGTTATACTTAATAAAAGCCAAAGATAGGAAAAAAAGAGACAAGTTCTTAATAATTTTCCCAAAATAACTTCTATTACTTAAAGTTTAAGTCACTCCAATACTTGAGTAGCTGAAAAATTTCTTCATGATACAGAACAGATATACTCAGGAATATTCAAGGAAGTGCAACCATTTCCGACCACTCCCCACACCTAGGGTACACCACCTCTTGCCATGTGATTACTACACCTGCTATACTTAAAGTAACAATATATTCATAATACCAAATACCTGGACCAAAACTGGGAAACAACTTCAATGCATAATGTCCTTCTATAAAGAGTATTTCCAGGAACCACAAATTTTACTTACCTGAAGCCAGTTATTGAAATGTCAGATTTAATATAGGCGTAGATAAATGATTCACTTAAAAAACATACGAACTTCAGTAATAGAAATGAGTATTATAGCAATAATATACTGTTTTCAAAAGGCCTCTGCCAGTGCCTACTAATGCATCATGACCAATTACCACACACTATCGTTTTCTGCTGTCACAGCCTAAAAGCCTTATCACTGCTAGGAAGTTCAGAATAAGTCCACTGTGATCACATGCAATCTTTTTGAATCCTCACCTTCTCTACAAAGGCATCAAATCATCTTCTGTAAAGAAAAAGAGGTAGGAGCTCAGGACCGTTCTCATCACCAGTTTAAGAACTCCATACTGAACACTTAACATCAAATTAGAAGCCCCTTTCCCATTTATTGTGTCATCTGTTATGCAAATTCAAAATTTTTTTCACCTCCTGGCTCATCTATGTCTGAGAAGAAATGGGCCACGGCAGACTGCAGGGGGGTCATACTCCTGTAACAACTATTTCTAGTAATCTATCATCTATATTCTGAGGCATAGCACAGATTGGTGACTGTTTTCACAATTTTTGTTCAGACAAAGATATTTTAGTAGTTATACTCCAAACACACATAGAAATATGGTAGAAATAAATCAGCCAGCAGATAATGCTCTGTTTAACCTTCATTTTTATTTTTTTAAACTAAGAGTTTACAGATACTAGATTCATGAGATAGTCATTACAAGCTATTATATTAGCCATCCTAGAATGAATAAGCTCTAAGGTAATCAATATTGATAGTTTTAGAACCAAGATAGAACCAGCTGAATTGTAATTATGGACTGAGATCTTCAATGAGTTGGTATAAGGAACATACAATTTAGTAGTGTATATAATGAACAAATATTGAAAGCTTATTTGAAGCAGTAATCCATCATTTGTGTCAAATATGATGGTGCAGTCATGCAGTAAATGCATGTTGTCTCAGATGCTACTGATTAAACAGACATGACTGCTGCTGAATCATGCAACTGTGTTCCTCAGCATCCCATCTGCTATTAATAACAGGTGCAAATGTGTAAGAATAGAAGTAATGAAGAACTGCAGTAAATAGAAGAATAGATGAGTAAGCACACAAAAATAAAATGTCAGCATCAATGTCAGTATGAAAAGAAGATAAAACTAAGAAAAAATGATGTTTTTGTAATGTGGACTAAGCTACATCATCAGGGAAAAAAATAGCGTAGAAATTTGCACTGTAAACTCATTTCTATCACTTTTCCTCCTACTTGCTCAACTGATGTTTCTGGTTCACATTACATTAAAATACTGGCATGATATAACATTTTAAAATCAGAACCCTTCATTAAAATACAGTTTAAGGCTCATATCTGGCCAACAAAACACATAAGCAGAGATTTCAGTGCCAACACACTTCAAAAAATACAGCAAGTTTCAGCGAATCCAACTTGTGCAAAGGTTGCTAAAACAGCTTACAGTACTCTGAATTCTTGCTGAAATTGGCAACTGTTTCTAAAATACAGTCTACATGTGAAGGAAAAAGTGACCTTTAGCTACATATTCTCAGCCCTATAATGTCCTTTTTCAGCTGATGAGAAGGAAGAGGCTAGATACTGCAGTCCTAAGCCTGTCAACTCATTCTCACAGCACAGATTTATAGTCAGTCTCCATTCTGTCCTATACAAAGAGAACAAGCTATTCTTTAGATCATATTTCTTGTTCTAAATAGAACTACCCAAATTACACTTTGGGCTTGAACACTAGGAGTAACATTAGCTTCTCTGTTTAGTTTCATTTTTGGGAAAAGTATAAGGCAGACAAGAGAGCATCAGAGTAATCCCTGAGAAAGCCTGTTGTTTGCCAAATCCCAACTTACAGAGAGCACAGGAACAAAAGCAAAAACAAATGTACTTAATAGTGCTTCTGGATGCCACCATAATGCTGAGTGCTGCTTGATGTTATCAAATTACATTTTCAATCTATAATCAAAACCCCTAATTTTAAATGTTGTTTTTCTGGACAAGGTGATATTTCTGATGTCATGGTGTTCACAGAAATAATTCACACTGGTTTGTGGTCTCACATCTTTTTTCGTATATGTCTGTACTATGAAAGAATATAGGTTGCCTAGTGTTCACTAAACTTTCCCTGTGATCTACTAAAAGATCATTGAATTTGCAATAACTATTTCTGGAATGTTCTGTATCCTTTGATGGGCAGTAACGTAACTGCTAAAAATGGTCATTTCAAATCTGTCTGTGCCAATATGGCATAGAGGGGAATAGCTGTCCATGGTGCCACATGCTGATACTGCCAAGGAAATAAATTAGAGTCACACAACAAGAAAACAAAAAAGCAGAATATGTTTAATTCATCAAACTGAATGGTTCACACATCTGGCTTTTATTATATATAGAAGAAAAAAACACAAACAAATGCTGTTTTTAATAGAAGACAACATTTGTTTGTAACATCAGTTATCACTCTTACTCAAGATAAAGACAACAATGTTTAGAAAATCTTAGCTAGCATGTGGCAGCACTACAGGTGAATGTCTTTGAAATGGAGGGTATTGTAGTCCATGACAGAATTGTCACTTTAATGGAAACAGCTTCAAAATTACCAGACATTGTAACAGAATGCATTGCATCACCTTTGAAAATTGCACAGCTGATGTACAATTTGGAACCGATTAGACGGAAAATGTAGTTTTCAATCTGAGGAAATTTCATCTAAGAAATCTTGTTGCATAATAGTATCACATATAGTGGTACTGGCCTAGCAAATAAATAAAATGTTCCAGATTTAAGATAGCAACTTTACACTGAAATTTAATTTCTATGTGAACCACTCAATAAAATCAAATTGTCATATCTCAGGCAAATCGTGGAAATGATTTGTGATAATGATTCAATTTCAGTTCATCATTAAGAGCTTGAAGCTGCTCGGCAGAGATAAATTCAGCCCAGAGAACTGTCACTATAGACTGTTTGTTTGAATCAGGAACTCTCTAAAAAGCCCCTTGAGGGATATTTCAGATGTTCTTTGTCCTTCCATAGAGATTTGTGAGGTCCAGTATTACCTATTATCAAACTAAAGTAGTCTAATCTAATCTAGTCTGCTATTAGTTTAGTACTAGATCTGGAGGTTGATGGCCCTGCCATGTCAGGGGGATTGGAACTTGATGATCCTTGGAGTCCCTTCCAACCCAAGCCATTCCATGATTCTAAAGCAACCCATGAAACTTAAGGAAAAAAGACTGCAGCCTAACACATACATAAACTGAAAACAAAATATAGAATAAGACTGAACTTCAAGAAATTTTAAAGGTTTCTTCAGTTGCTTGGAATAGTATAGTGGCCATTTAGTCTGGAACAGTACACTAAACAGTTCCTGTAACAAAGCTGAAATCTGAAATATAAAACAACCACAGTGATAAATAGATATAGTATGCCACAGAGAGAGAGAGAGCAGAGAATATCAGCTATTTTGCTAATATCCTTAAGGCATATGTTTAGGCAAATTTCTCATGATGCTAGGAAAGCAATTCTATCATGTTACAGGAAAGGATAAATAATTTTAGTATTATCAGTTTCTGCCTATCCCCCTCCAGCATTAGCTGTACTTCCCTGTGCACAAAAAAGCTAGCTGTGCTCTTGATGGGCTTTGCAACTGCACAAGAAGAACCAAACATCCAATTTTCAGCTCTCAATAGTCTACAGGGCTTCAAGTAGAGAAGATAAGAGAAAAACAACAACAAAAAAGATTAGGAAAAAGATTGTGTCACAAAAGGAAAGTGTTCTGGTGTCAGCAGGTGAGGAGAAAAAGCCCTGGAGTAATTTCAGTACATTCTGGTAGCAAACCACAACATCAATGTTTAGGCAAGATTTCTCCACTTTTAAAAAATGCCATTGCACTACAAACTTCAATTTATCAACATCAGCATTGTGCTGATCTTGTCACAACAAACTGGATTCACAACTTTACCACTCCAGATAGTATCTTTGCCTTTAATTGCTGATCCTTTCGTAGGATAACCCAGGTATCTCCTAAAGAGTGTTCTTTCCTCTATCCATAATCAGACACAATCTCAGCTCTTCCACTTTATCATTCCACAGGCTCTTTCCAGGAGTTAATCTTTGGATATTACTGCATATTTCCCTCTTTGTTGCCGAGTATTTATTCAATGTGTGAAAAAAAACAAACAACAACAACAACAAAACCAACACATTTTCCCTCCTATTACACTCACATCTTCACCCTAGTTAAAATAACTTAGTTAATAAATATGGTCTGCATAGCACATAGACTAGCAGTTTCTTTAGGAGAATAAATACACATCCTACTACATGGGGGATAATTCTGGAATACTTAAACAGTCACAACAAGGACAGTCATCAAAAACAGAAGAGATAAACAACCTTATACTGGTCCTCGTTTTCAGAAAAGAAATTCCTTCAGAATTTCCCCTCAGAACTAGCAGGAAGATAAAGTATTTCAGAATCAAATATTACTCTCCCCAAACCCTCTATCCTGTACTTGAAGCTGTCCAGCTTATTTATATGTTTGGTACTGCTAAGAGCTCTAGTATGTCTTAAATCAATAAATTCCAAATCCTTCAGGATTTAGGATTTTCCCTTGCTCAGCTTCATAGATTAAAACCCGTCCTTTCAGTCTTTGAAAAGCAGGCAGGGATTCTGCCTGCTAAATCTACAGATTAGGAGACTGAACACAAATCCAGGGTGTTTTTTGTGTATCCAACTGTGCAAAAAATGCAGACGGCAGGCTTTCAAAATTCTCTATAGGAGTTTCAGAAAATATATTTGTTTTCTATATATTAATCATATTAGAAAACAAATTTCATCCAAGGTCACCAAAGGAACCTATGTTAGAATTCTCTTATACCTGGAATTGAAGCTTGTAATCTTTCACTCCCAAACATCATATTGGTTAATCCCAGCAGCAGAGAAATATTCCATTTTCCATTGGTGCTCTGCTTCAAGTTTCCTCTTTGAAACAAAAACGGGGGTCAAGGAGGAGAGGGGCATATATTTAGGTCATGGCACAGACCTTATATAACGAGTCCTGGCATATGACAAAAATAAATGCTTAAATTGATACAGACTTAGGGGGTGTTGTGAGGAATGGAAGTCATCTACTGTTCTCAAAGTTTCTTTTCCCTTTTTTACCCACTCTACATAGTGAGTTCCGATTCTTTCTCGAACTGTTCCTTGTAAACTGTTTCCCATTTACTCCAGTCCCACGACCACAACATATTTTAAAGTGACTATAAACTGAAAAGGGTTTTCTGATGGCTGTGTCTTTACCAACAAGAAAATAAATGAAAGCAGAAGCAATGTTCTGTAATGTCAGTATTATGATAGTTTTAATAAATGATGTACTTGGAACAGTATAAATCATTTTCACCTGAATGGTTCTCATGGCAACCCATTACAATACTCACTGATTGTGGCAACTAATAGCAGCCTTAGCACACAGCTATTTGTACAATGGGCTAGCGTGATTTCATACTTTCTGCTTGTATAATGGTTATCAAACGATCAGAGGTCACATTTGGTGACTTCAGTTGTGAATTATGAATAATTTAAGTGGGATTTGTGGTGAGAACTGAGTGAGAACAAATGGAAAGCAGCAATTCTGAGAGGCAAAATGCCATAGCTGTCCATTAAGCATTATCAATAAACCACTCCCTGGAAAAGACAGCCCATGCACTACTAAGCACCAGGCATGGCACTAACCGTCCCTGAGGACAAACCCTTGTCCAGCCACAGCATTGAGGCAGCCAAGGTCAGAGTGCCAAGCGGTTCCCTGACAACAAGCTTTACCAATCTTAAGAGTTTTCTCTAGCCAGCTTATTAACTCCAACATGAGATTACAAAGAGGTTCAGGCAGTCATGAAGCTATTTTTTCATTTAGTAGTCCTAATAACATTCTGATGTCATCATCCACTAATGCAGAGTAGTCTTTGGTTCTGCTGAGAGTGAAAACATCATTTCTAGAACTATGACAATGTAAAATGCTTCTTAATATATTTTGCTTCAACAATGATATTTTTCCACATTGCTGTCTATAGTTACGTTGTAAATATGGTGATGTGTAAGAGTAAGAAATTAATTTACAGGGTGTTTCCTTATATATAGCTACACACACAAAAGAAATTTAATGATTCCAATACTTAAAGAACTACTTCAACAAGGTTTTATGTACTTTTTTTTTAATCATCTTTATTGTGTACAACTCATTTTTACACATTATTACACATCTTCCAAAGATAGCAGTACTTTTTAAATGATTTCCATGGGAAAAAAAAATCTATCATTCCCATCTTATTATTTATGTTTATTTGACTCGCTGCACCTTGTGGCTTAACTTCAAAATTTTAGGAAGAATGTTAAAACAATGGTAATATGTATGGTTCATGCAGATTTGAAGAAAGAAAACCAGAGAAAATTTCATTTGTTGCTGAACTGAAAGGTGACAGAAATGGTTGTGAATAAGTAATGAATTATTTTCTAAAAGTTCAGCATTAAAAGATAGATAAAACAAAGGCCAGAATAAGTCACTGTAATTAATATAAGTACTTTCCTACTTGCCATTTTTATTAAACATTTCTTAAAAATAACTGAAATGCTTTCATCCTCCACCAAGTTTTTTGTTTATTTTATCTTAATATTCTGTGAGAGGAACAAGTGTTTTCCTTCACTAAAACACTTACGCAAAAGACAGTGTTACAATCAGAAAGGTCAATGCAGTAGAAGAGTGACAGAAGCATAGAAACTAGCGTGAACAGAACAGCGTTACAAAGGAAAAGTGCTCATCTATCTCCAAAGACCTAGGTTTGCAAGGAAAAATCAACAAGGGAGGCAATTTCAACCAGAAATCCTTCCCCAGTGGCAGTCAGTCCTTAAATGGGGTATAAGAGAGGTGCAGCTAGGCTCCACCCCTTCTGGTCATAGAGCTGAATTGCCATTACCTGTGCTCCCAGGACTGACTGAGTCCTTTCCCCAGGTGCTCAGTCACCAGTTCAGGCCACGACTCAACAGTTACAATACAGATGGTGATACTTTGGAATTTCTGAAAATCATATAAATCACAAAACAGCCTTGTCTCACATCTAGTGGCCATAAAGAAAGACAATGCATTCTGAGTTTATACATTGTATCAAGTAAATCTGGAACACTATTATAATTACAACTTTCAAGTTATAATTTCAAGCCATACCAGCCATATGCAACATTTTGGAAAACAATCCTTAATTTTATACCCTTCTTCTAAGTTCTGTTTTCACAATTCTATACGATGTTTTCAGTATCTATTGATTAAGACAGATGAGTATAATGTTACAGACAACATAAAAAATCTTTCTTATTTCTCACCACCCCAGTGAGGTTCTTTTAGTATGTTGGCCTGGAGCATCAAGTTACTTAGTATTCAAGTTTAAAAAAAATACTACCTTAACAATTTCAAAGAAAGTTCTTTAACATTAGTGGCCATCCTCAATACAAAAACTTGGTCCATTTGTACACCAAAATGTATATCAAATAATAAATGCACATATTATATATATATACAACATGAAAATGTTTAATTATTGCCTCCCCAGTTGTGTGCATTAAGATTCATTTTGAATTTGCCTATAAATGCTTAACAGCATTTAAGAAGACAATTGGTATCTCAAGCCTAAACCTGAATAGGACCTAAAGCTTACTCTGTCCTCATTTACACTCCCACATGGACAAAGATTCTATTACATTATGTTTAAGCGAGATATGCAGACTTGAACCAAGCATAACCAGGAATAAGAAAATGCACAGGCAGTAGAAGCAGGAATAGTTATGGGAGGAGTATAGGGATGGTACTAGTCTCTGTAGGGATGGGGTCAGGAAGGCCAAGGTCTACCTGGAACTGTACTTGGCAAGAGGTGAAAAAAAAACAAGAAAGGCTTCCACAGGAAAATCAAACAGAAAAGAAAAGTCTAAGAAAGTGTACATGCCCTAGTAGGCAAGACTGACAGGCTGGTAACAATGGACAAGGAGAAGGCTGTGGTACTCAACAAATGTTTGCCTCAGGCTTCACTGGCAACTGCTCTTCATGCACCTTCTGAGTTAGATGAGTTGTCCCTCTATACTCTGCCCTTGTGAGGTCTCATCTGGAGTACTGTGTCCACGTCTGGAACCCCCAGTATAAGAAAATCAGAGAGCTATTGGAGAAGGTCCAGAGGAGGGCCACAAAGATGATTAGAAAGCTGGAGCACCTTCCCTACAAAGACAGGCTGAGAGGGCTGGGCTTGTTCAGCCTGGAGGAGAGAAGGCTGCGGGGTGACCTCATTGTACCTAAAGGGAGCCTACAAACAGGGGGGGAGCTAATTCTTTACAAGGGTAGATAACAGCAGGGCAAGGGGAAATGGTTTTAAGTTAAGGGAGGGAAGATTTAGGTTGGATATCAGGGGGAAGTTCTTTACTATGCGAGTAGTGAAGTGCTGGAACAGGCTGCCCAAAGAGGTTGTGGATGCCGCATCCCTGGAGGTGTTCAAGGCCAGGGTGGATGGGGCCTAGTATCAGATATGGAGTCTGGTGGCCCTACATGAAGCAAAGGGATTGATGCTTGATGGTCCCTTGCAACTTGGGCCATCCTATGATTCTAAAATGGGTGGAATGGATTTGACGAACAAGGAACTTGTTGCAGTTTGGACCCAGAGAACAGTGAAGAGTGGTGTTTCCCAGGGGTCAGTGTTTGGACCAATACTCTTTAATATCTTCATTGGTGACATTCACAATGGTGTTGAACGCACCCTTAGCAAGCCTGGGGATGGCATAAAGCTGTGGGGTGCAGTAACAAGCCTGAGGAAGGGGATACTATTCAAATAAATCTTCACAGGCTCAAGCAGTTGGCCCAGGAAAAAAAGCATGAGATTTAATAAACCTAATGCAAGGTCTCTGCCCTTTTACTCTACTCTTATGAGACACCACCTGGAGAACTGTGCCCAACACAAGAAGGACGTTAAACCATTGAGGCAAGTCCAGAGGAGGGCCATAAAGATGATCAGAGGGCTGGAGCACCTCCCCTATGGGGAAAGGCTGAGAGAGATGGGGCTCTTCAGCCTGGAGAAGAGAAGGCTCTAGAGGGACATTATAGCAGATTACCAGGCTGAAGGGGGCCTACAGGAAAGCTGGGGAGAGGCTTTTTAGAATTACTTATAATGACAGGACAAGAGGAGGTGGTTTTAAACTGGAAAAGGGTAGATTTAGACAAGATATTAAAAATAAATTCTTCACTGTGAGGGTGGTGAGACAATGGGACACGTTGCCCAGAGAACTTGCAGAAGCCCCCACCTTGGTGTTCAAAACCCAGCTGGATGGAACTTTGAGCAACCTGGTCTAGTGGGAGGTATCCCTGCTATAGCAGGAGGGTTGGAACCAGATGATCTTAGAGGTCTATTTCAACCCAAACCTGATTCTGATTTTTCAGTATGAAGAAAGGAAGGCTCCAGGAAATCCTGATAGGGGCCTTTCAGTATCTAAAGCAGGGTTATAACAAGGAAGTGAACTGACTCTTAATCAGTTGTGACAGGACAAGAGAAAATGGCTTCAAACTAAAAGAGGGCAGATTAAGATTGGATATAATAAAAAGTTTTTTTTTTTATGGTAAGGGTAGTGAAGCACTGGAACAGGTTTCCCTGTTTCTACTTCAGAGAAGTGATGAATGCCCCATCCCTGGAGATATTCAAGGCTGGGCTGGACAGAGCTCCAAGCAACCTGAATCAGCTGTAAAAGGCCTATTAATTGAAGGGGGAGTTGGACTAGATGACCTTTAATGGTGCCTTTCATCTCAAATGAATCTATTTTTCTGATTTTATGATAACAGATCAATCTTTGAAGATTAAGTGATGAATTAAAGACGTTGTCTTTCTCAAAGATTCTTAGTGAACATTAGTTATAGAGAATGTTACTTCATTCTTGGATTAGGCTCCAAATTCTTAAGTGATGTATTGCTCTGGCAGCTAGGAACAATTTGTCAGTTTGGCAACAATAGAAGTCTTGTCATTATCCTCAGAAGTGGCCAAATATCAACTTTGTTTTCAACTTCAACATTTAAGCAGATAAGAAACCAAGTCAGAAATTCTAACAGCTTAGAAAACAAAATACCTTTCCCTGAAAGTAAAAAAAGGTTACTTTTGCTGTATTTGATCAGAAAAGTTTGCATTTTCATGTTGTACGTTCTTATTGCTACTTGGCAAACATGTGACTAAACCAAATCACACCAAAAATGTATCAGAATCCATTTTCCTTATTTGTTCACCAAATTGTATCAGCTTAAAGACTGAAAACTGCAAGTGAACTGGAGCAATCATAAATTACAAATGTTTACACAGTGTTATAGGTAATAAAATAATCAATTTTTAAAAGCACAAATGACAAGTTCTGATTCTACAGTGAATAAAAAGAAACCATTGTATGACAACAATCTTCACTATCATAGTATTAACAAGTAAGGCACTACAAAAAGTTCATTCTCGCATAAGTACTTACAAAGGAGCTTTGTGAACTATGAAAAGTTTTAAGTGTCTATATTTAATCCAATCTGTTTGGACTTCTAATTAACTCAGGAAAATAATTTCTTCGCTCGACAGATCACAAAGGATCAGAAACACTACAATGTTTTCTCTACCTGAGAAAGAACAAAGCAGCATATTGATAAACTAGGGGAGTTAATTGAAATGAATTATATGACAAGTTGGTTCTCAGCAAGATTTTCACTTCAAAGAATTGTCTATTTATGTGCATCCCAGCCAGTTAATTCTATCATAGTAGTTTCGGAAGTCTGCTTCTCTGCATGTTACTTAATGATTTAGCTTTATGTTTCAGCCAAACTGCAATACATAGTGCAAACACACAGTAACTTTTAAATACTAATACTGAGAAATTGAGAAAATTATATTTCTATTATGCTTTACAGGAATACACTTTCTTGTAAAGAGTTGTGGTTTTCAGCCTTATAAAGTGTTCCAATAAAAGCTGGACAAAATGATCTGAGAAGTGATCAGCAAATTTTAGAATGTAAATCTAGAAAGCAATTGAATTTCTTATATAATATAAAAATATATACAATCCTATGTATCTTTATATATAATCCTTAATTTAGCCTTCCTGTAGGCTATATTCCAGGCCAGGCACGAGTTAAATTCAGGAGTTAGGAAAGGTAGACGAAATCCAGTGTAAACTTAAGAAGATACTAAGAAAATTCTTGAGATCTGACTGCAAATTAACTTGGATGTGTGAGCGAAGACAAGACAAAATGAGACTTCTTTGTAAAGGAATAGAGATAAATGCTCCTCAGATAAATATCTGTTTCATCTCTTCCACTTGTTCTTCCATCAACAGCAGTTTGCCAGTCCTCCAGTAGTGCTGTTTCTTTAAATCACATATTTGAATAAACATTAGGATATTATGTTCTGGCCAGTTGTCTTGAAGTGCAATTCCAGAATAACATGCAAAGCATTGAAATCCATTTAGGACATAATTTGTTTACACTTTTTTAGTGATTGTCTGCCATATGATCCTATTTTGTGGCTCTGTCATTTCATCTTCATTTCTTCTCAAGTAAATTGCTTATTCTCATGCTGTAATCATAGCTTCTGCCTAAGATCAGAGCTAACATTCAGCTGAAGCACATTTCCATTGAAGGATTTTTACTTCATTCTCTTACACTGCCTTAACATTTTTCTTCCTCGAATTTCTCTCTGTTAACCAATTCCCTCTTTTGCTTCTGTCAACAGCACAAGATTAGGACCACACACTTCCTGGCTCTTTATTCTCTCTGCAAAAGAGCTATTTCTTGGGTGATTCACAGAAGTGCTCTGAAGCAGCAGGAAGCTGTATTGCCCCACTTCTCTACAACAAGTCTTCCATTGCAGAGAAGTGCCTCATGCAGTCCTCTCTGCCAATGAGAATGGCATAAGAAGAATTCTGCAGAAGGCTCCAGCAGTTCCCTAAATGAAATCCTCTAAAATTTTATCCCATGAGAAAAGGTTTACAATGAGCTTCAGGAAAAAAAGAAAATACTTTACTGCAAGATATATCACACAGAATCACTGCACTAAAAGTTCATTAATTTCATATTTTCCCCTTTTACTAAAATCATACCAGCAGTTCTCACAAATCTCAGGAACTGCCATTTGCTGTATTGCCAAATTTAAATAAAGAAACAAAAAAGAAAAGATGGGCAAATAATTTAGTCCAGGAAAGATAATTACACTTTAGGATTATTTTAATCAAGAAATCAATGCCTGTTTAGTTCTGCAAATTATTTCCTGGCATATGTCTTATTTGGAAATTGACTCAGTCAACTGCTACATCTTACCAACAAAGCAGATTTTGTAAATCTGCTGCAAAATGATTTGGTTATGATATATCCATATTTATGCTAAAGTAAATTTCCCATATGTATCTCTTTCACTGAACACTGGAAAGGTGGTATGTGAAAGAAACACATACCTAAGAGCTTTAGGACTTCAGTCACTGAAATCAGAACAGCAAAGAAACTGTATGTATCCTAATGTGGTTATATAGCCATTTATTGTTGTCATGACAGCCCTTGATTCTTTCATTAATTTTATTACTGTCGTGCTCAGTAAGGTAAATGGAATGTGGGAATTCAAATGTCAACATCACTTTTGAAAATATTATTTACTCATCTGCAAATAAAGAGCATTAACTAACATATGGAAGTCTATTATAGGAGCACATGGAATCATATCCTAATTTTGACCCTGAAAACTTTCTGCAGAGATGCTGCTTAACAAACAGCATCCAACCCTGCAGGAGGTTCAGCAGCTCCGGCCTTGGTAGTGCTGCACAACCTGGTTGTGCATCCATAAACTATTCTGTATTCAACTACTAAGAAGCCTGAACCAAATGATAGCAGAGAGGTTCTTGTTATGCTCCCTCTCTGATATTCAGGAGCTAATGATGTGTGCACTCCACAGGATATGGAAAACACAACTTTATTCTATCCTCTGTGCGACAGAATTGAAACAATTTCCATAATATTCAACAGTGACCTCATAACTGAGCTGCAGGCAGTTTTTTCTCCATCCGTGGAAGATGTATCACTGCAGGAAAAATATAAGACTCATTCACAACCCTCGGACTTGTTTTTGGTCAGGTCATCATGTCATGCCCATTGATTGATGTTAGAAAGACAAGGCCATTGGCAGTTGTAAGGTTTTTGTGCCTACACACAGCACAGTAGTTGCTGGGTTTACATGCAGCTCATGCCTGAGTAAGTATCGTTAAAGAAATGTTTGCTAAATTATTTCAGGGAATCACACAGCAATATTATCTAATTGCCATTTGTCAAAACTGTACTACCATCAGTGAATATTTTTAATTATATTAAGAAAGGGAAGATGTCAACTCACACTTTCATATGTCAGAGACTCCACAGAAAGGATTTCATGATTTATCATTTCAAACTATGCTTGCGGCAGCAAACATTGCTTGCTGTTGAAAATTACCATCAGATTAAAAAAAAATAAAATAAAAAAAAATAAATAAAAAAAATTGCTTTGAGTTATTGTTTATTATTTATTATTGGCTCAAATACAACAATTTGAGAGAAAAATATCTTTTTTCTCTCTCTGTTGAGCTGTACAAATAATATAGATAGATAGCTTTACTGAAGCTAGACTGAAATTTTATAGTTCAATAAAACTGAGATGAATGGTATGAAGGCTAAGCATCATCAGCACCCACTTTTTCACCTCTGTTTTGAAAGAGAAATGCTGCAACCAAAATTTCTGTGTCCTGTGAACTCTTGAAAATCCCCATGGATCAAGTTGGGACCCTCAGAGATTTTGGCAGATAAATGTTCTCTCCGGATTAGGGTCAAGTAAATAGGAACAATAAGCAACAGGTTGAAAAAGATAATAAAGCTCATAAAAAACTCATGTATTCCAAATCCGCTGCTGATATTATATACATCTCCCAACCAATTGTTCTGATTTCCAAATTCCTATTCAAATCATAGTTTTTTGAAAGGAATTGTTGTACTGATTGATAATTCCTACACAGCTTCCCTTCTCAGCAGCCCATATATGAACTCTGCTGCAAATGAACATGGCTATGAAATGATTTTTAGTGTTTCTAGCAATGAGAAAGTATTGCTTTAATGATCTTTCAAGTGAGCCAGATTAAAAGGCTCGAGCACAAGGGATCCTGTAGTCCAGAACAAGCCTTATTACAGTCATCACACTCTACACCTCAGCTTCTCCATTGCATGCACAGAATGGTACATACAGACTACACACAAAGTGCTTCACTTCACACTAAATTAAAAGAGAAGAGAGAGCTGGGGCTGTTCAGCCTGGAGAATAGGAGGCTTGAGGGAATATATATATATATATACATATGTAAATAACTGAAGGGAAGGTGCAAAGAGGATGGAGCCAGGCTCTGTCAGTGGTGTCCAGTGACACGACAAGAGGCAATGGGAACAAACTAAAACACAGGATATGTAATCCTTGCACATGCCTGATGCTCTCTAGGAGTTTGGTTTCATGGAGCTCAAGCAAGAGCTTGTCATCTTCTTTCAGGGAAAACAGTATTCTGTCAGTCTTCTGTTTCCAAGGTCACATTCCCTGCTTACAGTTCCCAGTGGGCATGCCTAGCAATACTGGATTTTGCAACAGTAACAGAACCGGAAGTAACCATGCCACATTATTTAGTTGCAAATGAGAGCATTAAAGTTTTCTCAGTTGATACATCAAAGAATTTACAGAGCAGAGAACAACATAACTCCAGTTGCAAGCATTCCCCTAAGGACTGAATCACCATGTGTTAGCAGATACGAGATATTTAAACAAATGTAAAAAAGGATAATGGTGCGTAAAATCATAATAACTCAAGATAAGCGGCAAATTAACACAAATCTTTTATAAACTAGCTATCGTTATAAAAGCACACCATTTACTAGCAGCTCAGTGTCTGTTTCCCATTTCTGACGCTTTATGATCCCAGGAGCATGCTGACTCTATTTGCACTGTTCATTGGGACACCTTGGCACCTTCAGCCCACTGAGGTTATGTCATTCATGGTCAGTCACACAGCAGAAACTCAAGCAAGAAAACTATTTTCAGCAGGTAAATATTTCTGTGTGCACGTACGTGGCTCCAATCGCCTTTTCCCTACAGCATTAATCATTCTTGTTATTTGCTAAAGGAAAGCTGCCACAAAGGAAAAGCTAAATTTAGCAATAGTTTCAGACAGTTAGATAATCATTTTATAAGGTAGAAAATTGCTTTCTTCCAATGATTTTCCTAATAGTGCTGTAGTTAATATCAAATGAGGAATGTGGTTGATTTTGATCCCACTTCCTTACACTTAATTGGATGGCTGAGGCTAAAAATATTCCCAGTGGTCAGCGTTGCCACAGAATAAGATTTCATTAAATATGCCAATCACTGGGTTCATGTAGAAGAGCAAAAAGAGCAATGGAGCTTAAGCAGTGTTCTGTTATTAATGCTAAACTATCACACCAGAATAGCAATATTCCAGGAACTGCTTGAAATAAAATTGCTTGAAATAATAATGCATTTCCTAATATGAACACTTATTAATATGATTAGGAGGTGATGAAGTACAAAATAGTGCTCAAAGCGAATTCATGATCATATCCTGCTCTAAGCCCCAGTGAAAAATTAATGTTTATAAACTAATTAGACATCCTGCTCCAAAAACATTGCTTTCTTAATACATTCCATGCAAACAAACATACACAAATAACATGCAAACATCTATTTAAACATTTCTTATTCAATTTTGAAGATAGCTTGGTAAATGCATCTAAGCATTTGCTTTATATCAGAGATTTATGAAAACATAGATATATAAAAGCTATTTCAAATTCCATACTGTTAACAGAGAAATGCATATCAAAGCAGTTAATTTTTCTAATAATATATATTCTTATAATGTCGGGGGAGCAGTTGACTAGAGGACTGTGCTGACATCCAAAGGGCTGTCAGAAACCTCATGGAGATCAACAAGGAGAAATGCAAAGTACTGCAACCGAGGAGGAACAACCCCAGGCACCAGGATATTCTGGGAGCACCCAGCTGGAATGCAGTTCCGAAGGAAAGGACCTGGGGTTCTGGTGGACACCAAATTGATCATGAGCCAATAATTTACCCTTGCTGCAAAGCAGATTAATGGTGTTCTGGGCTGCTTTAGGGAAATTATCACCAGCAGGTCAAGAGAGGTGGTCCTTCCCCTCTATTCTGTGTTGGTGATGTTGCACTTGGAGTATTGTGTCAGATTTTGGATCCCTCAGTACAAGAGAGACACAGATGTACTGGGAAAAGTCCAACGAAGATGCTGAAGGGACTGGAGCACCCTCGTATGAGAAGAAGAAAGAGCTGAGGCTGTTCAGCCTGGAGAATAGGAGGCTTGAGGAAATATATATACATATATATGCAAATAACTGAAGGGAAGGTGCAAAGAGGATGGAGCCAGACTCTGTCAATTGGTGTCCAGTGACACGACAAGAGGCAATGGGCACAAACTAAAACACAGGAGGCTCCCTATGAACATTAGTGAACTTCTATGCTAAGCGATAATGGAGCACTAGCACAGGTTATACAGAGGCTGTGGAGTTTTCTCCTTGGAGATCTTTGAAATCCACCTGGATGTGATCCTGGGCTATGAGTGTCCCTGCTTGAGCAGAAGTTAGACCTGATGGACCTAGAGGTCCCTTCCAATCTCAACCAGTCTTATTCTATGAAGAGCATTAATCACATTAGTTTCATCTCTTAACATACTGGTAGTACTTACAGATAACATATAGAAGAAGTTGCTGTACTGCTGAAAACCACAATGTAGCTCACTAGGAAACTTCAGAATGTATTGCAGGCTTTCCCTTCACCATCACTTCTTAGTATAGTGAAGATCCATTAATTGTAGCTTTTCTCTATTCAGAACAAAGTTACTCAGATTGTAAATAAATAAATAAATAAATAAATAAAAGTGTGTTCTCCTCATGAACATTTCAAGACACTCCATTGCATTTCTCTGATATATAACTAACTGTTTGACTTCAGTACGCAAACTGGAAGACTACTGCTAGGTCTATGACTTTTGATCACAGACCAACTTTAACATATACATAGCTGCCTAGGGTAGTAAAATCAGAATACAGAAATATTACAATCTGTGGGCTGAAAGACTGAACTAATACTTGTTTATCCAGAGCAGTAAATTCTTAAGAGTTCCTATGTTATGACTCTCATCTTCCTATTCATTATTTTACATTTACAATAAATTACCTTTTTTGCATTAAAAAAAACAACAACAACAAAATCAGCAATATTAGAATCATAGTTCTGACTATTATTCAGACTGAAACATGAATGTCAGTGTAGTAAGTCTGGTGGTGAGTTTCTTTACAGCAGCCACTATGATGCTACATTTTGGATCTGTAGCCAGAAGAGGATTGATATATCATTACTTAGCTATTGTTGAGCAATGCTTGCATAGCATCAAGACCTCCTCTGTCTCTCACACTGTCCAGCAAACAAATAGGCTGGCATGGGCAAGAGGATGTGAGGGGACATGTCAATGGACTGACCTCCTTTTTTTTGTCTAAAGATGTATTGTGGTCAACTCCAGATGTTACAGTGCATGGGCAGGTTGTCGCCAAGGAAAGAGGATAAACAGTGATAGGAGGTTCACACTACTTTGAAACAAAATAATTGAAAACCACAGGAAAAATGTTAATTGTCAAAATTGATAAAATAAAACTGTGCTCTGAACACCTTTCTTCTGCTAAGTCACACCATGCTGAGAAGCACCAACTCGCTGATCATTACAAAGATCCCTGGAGTACTTTACAAATGAGCATGTCCCAGGAGGAAGCAATGGAGTTCCAGATCATAAAGCTGATAAAACTGTAAGCTACAGACCCTGATCTCAGCTGCATGTTCAGATCATTTCTTGTTCAACATCTTCATCAATGATCTTGATGAGGGGATAGTGTCCACCCTCAGCAAGTTTGCTGATGATATGAAGCTGGGAAATGGCTGACACACCAGAAGGCTGCGCTGCCTTCAGCAAGACCTGAACAGACTGGAGAGTTGGGAGAGGAGCCAGATGAAGTCTAACAAAATCAAGTGTAGAGTCTTGCACCTGGGGAGGAATAACTGCATGAACCAGCACAGGCTGGAGGATGAGCTGCTGGAGAGGAGCTCCCCAGAGAACCTGAATGTCCTGATGGACAACAGGTTGGCCAGGAGCCAGCAGTGCTGCCCTCATAGCCAAGAAGGCCAATGGGATCTTGGGGTGGATTAAAAAGAGTGCAGCCCACCAGTCAAGGGAGGTGATCCTACCCTTCTACTCTGCCCTGGTCAGGCAACGCCTGCAGTACTGTATCCAGTTCTGTGCTCCGCAGTTTAAAAAAGACAAGCATCTCCTCAAAGGAGTCCAGCAGAGGGCCATGAAGATGATAAAGGGCCTAGAGCATCTCTCTAATGAGGAAAGGCTGAGTGACCTGGGTCTGTTCAGCCTTGAGAAAAGAAAGCTGAGAGGGGATCTGATCACTGTCTATAAATATCTAAGGTGTGGAAGACAAAGGGATGAGGCCAGCCTTTTTTTCAACAGTGTGGGGCAATAGGACAAGGGGAAATGGCCACAAACTGAAGCATAGGAAGTTCTGCACACGTGTGTAAGAACTTCTTCATGGTAAGGGTGGTGGAGCACTGGAACAGGGTGCATAGAGAGGTTGTGGAGTTTCCTTCTCTGGAGACATTCAAGACCCACCTGTGCAACCTGGTCTAGGGAGCCTGCTTTGGCAGGGTGGTTGGACTAGATGATCTCTAGAGGACCCTTCCAGCCCCTGCAATTCTGTGATTCTGTAATCATCCTTCAATCACAGGTCACCTTAACCCTTTCAGAACCCTGATAAGCAATAAAACATGGCGAAGGATCACAACATAATGTTCTTGCATGACTTTCATACTTTCAATCTATTTCCAGCCTACAGTTGAAATCCTTGAATTGATTATTTTATCTTTTAAAGTGCTATATATTTAGCTATCATGGTCTTTAATGTTCTGATCATTTAAATTGTGTTCAATTAGTTGAGTGGGGAAATTGGTATCTGTCACTATTTTATGATAGAAGAATCATATGATAAAAATTTACTAATTTTATACCTAAAAATTTTTAAATTAGGTAAGAATTGTACAGTAATGATTGAAAGTCACACGTATGGTTATATATACCACATCATGTGCTTTTAATTTTATGTAAGGCAGTTTGTTTTTATTACATACTTTTTACAATGTTTATTTTTAATTGTGTATATTTCATTTGAAATAATTTTAAAAGATGCTTATCAAAATCTCTAAGCATCCTAACACACAATAACAATACTATGCGAGATCTGCAGCACACAAATAATCTAATCTAACAAATAAAATTTCTTAGATTGTAAAGACTTATCTAAAAATGTCAAGTAAATCACCCTTCCTGATATATCTATTGTAACAAGGCCTGCCTCCCCCTAAGTAGAGGTAACAGTGAAATAAATTCTAGGTTGACTGCATTTTTACTACAGCTCTTATCAGCACAGTATCTGGGCAATACTGTCAAGCCAGTCTGCCAAAACCAGCAAACTCTCATCATACCCTCCCCATAGCTACCTTAGTTAATGCAAGACCAATCATGCTGGATCAGACCAAACATCCACTATTTCAGTATGCTGTCTGAGACAGCAACTGGTAATGGGTATCTAGGGAGAAGTTCAGGGATGGAACAAGCCTTCAGTGATAAAACTTCCTTCATATTCTTTTAGCTTCCAACAACTGCAGTTCAGGGACTCCCTAATTGACGGGTAGTTTCTGTAAATTTCGTAGCCATAGTGTTTTTGTTGTTGTTGTTGTTGTTGTTTTGTTGTTGTTTGTTTGTTTGTTTGTTTGTTTTTTGTCACAAGCTTGTTCTGAGGATTTAAAATCCTCTCTCATGAAGTTTCATGGACAAAGTGCATTTTTTTATACAGATTTTGACTTGCCAAGGCACTGGAAAATACTTGATGAGTGCCTTTTTGTCAATTTTTAAATATGATGAATATGGATTTTAAGCTGCCTCTGGTTGCTATGTAATGTCTGGTAGTATGGAACTAATGATCACGGTCTGCTTCTTAAAGGTAGCCTGCATTGGGAAGTTTGTGCAAAGTGCACTTATTTGAATTACAATTTGCTACAATTGTATGATAACACCCCCTTCAAGTACTGCTATTAAGGCATTAGCATCCCTGAAACCTTTATTAGTAAAGCAAGAGAAGAAAAAGCAACTTCAAAGATTGATTGAGGGAAAGTGAATTACCCATCATGCAGAATCCAAAGGTAGGAGCTCTGAACTGCCTTATGCCTCCCTTCACAGGTAAACAAGCTGAGCCACTTGCTTTCAGAGCAGTGTGAGTTTGGAGATTAAACAAGGTAGCATGAGCATCTCATCAATGAGTTTAAAAGGCTTTGGGCAAAGTTGTTTCCTTTTCTTGCAGAATCTGAAATTGCATCATCCCGCATATACTAACAGCATCATAAAACACATTCGATATGATGTATGTTCATCCACTGCCTCAAATCATTATCTCCATACAAATAAGTTCTCCTTAGTAAATCTTTATCTACACAATTAAAAGCTGGTGTTTCCTTTACCAGAGATGAGACTTAATTAATCTCCCATTTACTAAAGGACTGAAGAAAGTTATAGAGATAGTAAACAGCTGCTAATACTATGGATTTTCCCCATGGCCAACTTACAGTACCATCACTCCAGTCAAACACCATTCGTAGAGATTCCAGTCATTCCTGAACCCTTTTTATTACAAAAATAACCTTCCAAGTGCAAAATTCTGAAAAAGTATTGAACTAATTGAACTAATTAGAAACATTAAAGTCTAAAAAGTCAAATGTGTAAATTCACCTCCACTAGAAAGCTAACAGTTTTGTTAGACTGCAAGGAGAAGTGACAATAGAAGGGAGACAAAGAGTAGGAAACATGGTGGCAAAATGATTTCTCAAAGCTAGCTATAATTCAAGAAAGGAACAAAAATACTTATAAGAGTAATAAACAACGGATCTTCTTTTGGATATTTTTCTTTTGTTGAATACAGAAATAATAGCATAGTGGATTGAAAGTTCATTGAAGCTATCTCCATACACATTCTCCCCTTCTTCAGTAACAGTTTTTATACTAAGCTGTGAAATATATTAAGTATAGTGGATTGAGTTGCAGACTTTTTATTTTTATTTTATTGTGCTGATTGATTAGGCATTTTATATTTTATTTCCATGGGGGAAGAATTTTATTTCCAGATTGAAGCCATAATCCTTTCAGACTTGCTGTCTCATTTTTAGTCTCATCTCAAAGATGAACCTCATCTTTGCTTCTTTACCTCATTACACTTGCTCTAGATGTAGACCAGCTTCTCATGTTAAATGGTAATAAAATTATGGCAAATGTTTTGGATATTTTCCTAAAGTTATTAAGATTATTCAATATAGTTTTTCATATTCAATTATTGTAAGATATTAGCCTGCATTATATTTCTAATATTTGTTACATGTAAGCTTTTCTTTAATTTTTAAATCTATATCTTTGTTGCACCAAGAAAAACAAACAAACAAACAAACAAAAAAAAAAACTCCTTGAACTGAATCTAAGAAATTCCTATATGCATAAAGTAAGAAAGAATTGACATATGTTCATAATTATTTTTACACTAATTGTTTATAGCCACAGTTATTTCTTTTATAATAGCAGACAGCCTTCTAGAATGCAGTCTTTCTGTTGGTCACATAAACACAGAATGTTTGATTTTAGTTTAATAGGAAATACAATATTTATCTTTACAGAAGAGTGAAGTCACCTATTTGCTTTCAGAAAATAAATATGAGTGAGTATACATGCAATTAAGGCATTCTCAAGCTCTTATCAATATATTGAATTGGACAAGCTCTTTCTGCCTGAGTAATTTAATTTTGATACCCATTTAATATTTCAGCCACTACTGAAACTCCAACAAATGTGTTAATTAGTGCCAATTGTGAAGTTGGTTTCTGTCATTCAGCCATCCATCTTACAGAGACTGAATCAGTTAATTATTTTAAGGTATAATTATAGATGTCTCAAATCATTTAATATCAATCACTAATTACTGAAAATACAACAGTGTTGCAGTTAGATTCTGAAGTGGTTTTTCTGTGTTTTTGTGTTTTTTTTTTCTTCCTAGATAATACAGTTTAAATAAGACAGACTTCTAAGAAAGTACATCCTATACTCTAGCAACTTGACAGCAAAAGTCAGAGGTGATGAAAACCATATTTTTCAAGGAGTACGGACAAAATGTTACATTTGGGGGAAAATAAATTCAGAGTACTTTTTTGTATATAATTTTAAAAATTCCTGAGACTGTTGAATCTTAACTTTATTGTGTGATTTCTTAATCTTAATCTTAATTTCGTTTTTTTGGATTTTATGTGTAATTATTCTGACTGTTTCCATTATTTCTATGTAGTAATGGCATAGTATGTAAATATAATATGTTAATGACATGACATGATAATATAAGTGAATGGTGAAATATAGGTGAAAACTGTAAATGTAGAACTCAGTCCTTGTCCTAAATGTGTAGCATAAAATGCATTTATTTTTACTTGTTTTTTGTCCTTCACTTGAAGCCTTTCCCTGTCATCCTCAGCCCTCCTTCAGATCGTCAGTTCTGCTGTGGTGGAGTCAAACCACCCCTGAAGTCCAGAGCAATAGCAAACCCCAAACTGGCTTCATCCCTTCAGGCACAGAAGAAGTTATACTCAACACATGTTCCATATCCTTTAAATGGACAATTTTTACACTATAAATATCAATGTTTCGAATTTTTATCACATACTAGTGGGGGAAAAAAAAAATGAAAATAATAATATACTCTTCAAGTATTGATTTTTTAAAAAAAATGAAATAGCCAATGTTGCTATTTAGTGAATGTGTGAACATTTACTCTATTTTGTCATGTTCAAAGATATTTCAGAGATGTGAAGGACAATTACTGCAGCTTTCTCCATGTAGTGATTTATGATTTGTAAACAAAGCAATTAGGAAATGATTACATTACTTGAAAACATCAGAGACTAAAGGAAAGAAGAAGAAAAAAAAAAAAAAAAAGGTGTTTATTCCACAGGGATATGAAATAAGATGTGATTTACCAAACTCCTTTTTCTTATATCTGAAGACATGTGGCACCAAAGGGAGTTTCTATAACCTTTTAAAAATTAATTGAAAAGTAACATGTATTACTGAAAGAGCTTTTAATTATTGTTAAAGAAATATATAAACCTCTGTGGCTGAATTTTTGCAAATCCAAAGCCAATTAGAAATGATGCTATGGGACAAAATGATGATTATAGGATAAAGTAATAAGAACACCCTTAAAAAATAGTTTAAAAATTTTAAGCAATGAATAATTTCATACAGCCAATATAATAATAAGCCAATTTCTATGTAAATCAATTCATAATTATTAATATATTTTCACTCCTGAGTAAAACATAAGGAGGGGAAAAAAAGAATTATTAATAAGTAGGTCTCATAACCTCTTTTGTTAAATTAAATAAATCAAAGGAAATTAAAATATGTAATGGAATATCAAATCAAGAAGAAAAAAAAAAAAGTAACAGTCTGATAAAGAAAGAAAGCAGTTTTGATACTGAATTAAAAGTACTCAGAGTAAGCACAGAGCACTATAATTGCCTTTTCTCCATGGTCAGAAAATTGACCATAAAGAAAACTGACCCTTCAGATAGAATGCATCAGTTATGTTTCTTTGATAATTTTGTGACAGGTAGTATTTAAGCATTTGGGTGCTTTCCTCTGTTACATATACTGAATAATGCCCTGGCCTGCAATGCTTATTCTCTAGACTTTGTGCATGAGCTATTCTACTGAAGGCAATGGGATATTTTATAATGTAAAACATTAAACCCCATGCCACTGTATAAATTTATGCTTTGTTATTTGCACAGCGTAAGTCTCTCTACTTATCCTGAAGCATACATAAGCTTTTATAGCTGAATACAACTCAGAGCTGTCTGAAATACTTCATATTTCCTACAATATGAATTTGAAATATACATTCCACAATTTTTATTTGAATTCATTGACTAGCATCTGTATATCTTGTCTTGGATAGCACCCAATTACAAGGACCAAAAAAGTACTTGCTATGGGATATTTTGAATGGAAATAGAGATAGGACAAATCTGATGAAAGGCTGTTGAGTACACTGTAAATTAATCTAAATCTAAATGTCATGGGTTTAAAGAGACACTTTCACATTATAAGTTCTCTCAAATTGAGCCAAACAACTTAGAAAGAGTGGATGACCCTTCTTCCTGCTGACAAAATATAAAGGGATTCTAAGATAATTCTTACACTGCAAATGTGTAAGGTAATATCTTAATTCTAACTGGGAGATTTGCAGGTCAATAAAAAAAAGTTTTTATCTGAGGTCTAAAACTAGAATCAGGAATCTAGATCTTAGAAGGTTTGCTCAAGAGTAAATGGGCTGAATTCAACAGAATTGGGATCCAATAGTTTATGCAGCAATCTAAGGCAGCACACCCAACTGCCAGGAGATAGTAATACAGAAATGCTAAGCATGAAGTTGAATCTTTCTTTTATTCCAGACCATTAAGTTGCTGTGACTAACCTTTGGAATTTCTGGGCCTGAGAAACGTCCTGAAGGTCACCAGATGGCAAATAAAGACAGTAGAACGCTTCTCTTAAATTCCATCTTTATACCAAAACCTGGATTATCCATCTCTAAAAACTTTGGACTAGAGAACCACATCAGTCAGCAAATATTTTTCAAAGTATCACGAATCCTTGTATCATAATTTTAAACTGAAAAATGCATGAAGATTATATGGTTTTAGGATAAAAATAATAATTACAATAATAAAAAGAGGAGCAGATGGTGCATATATAGCATATATAGCGAACTACATAACCATATTAGGAAGTGGGGGAGATGGGGTGTGAAAGAGGCAGGAATATAGTGAGAGAGGGAGGGAGGAAGGACAAAAGGAAGGAAGGAAAGAACACTATAATAAGTATATATATAAGTATTACATGCACAGTCATACTCAGTTTCTGTAATAGTTTATGTAACTTTTGTTCTAGACCAGTTAACCCTGGATGGCTATACACACTATAACAGATCTTTAAAAAAGCATATTGAAAGAATGAGGAAAGGAGAAATATCTGAGGCGGTACTGAACAAGCTAGCTCACATGCCAGAATAAAGAAATACAGCACAACAGAGCTGACTGTGGCAGCAGACTCTGAAATCAGTCTATGTTATCACAGAGCTCACTGCAAGAAAGAAAAATGCACCCAGCTTCTGAGTAGTGGGGCTTTTACGTAAGTATTACAAAATATGATACACATACCATAAATCTAATAGATGAAAGATACTGATTTATTACTAATAAAGATATTATCTTGGAAAATAACCTTGATAGGATGGTGATGTTTCCTGGATTTCTGGAAATGCTGGTTGTAATATGTTGGCATAAAAGTATTCTACAGATTTGAAGCAGAAAATTAAATACATTTTTACTCATACCAGAAATAGAGTGAAAGTTAAATATATATTTCACAAAATCACAGAATCACAGCAGTGCAGGGATTGGAAGGGACCTCAAGAAATCACAGAGTCAAACCCTCCGCTAAAGGAGCTACCTTACAGTAGGCCGCATAGGTAGGCATCCAGATGGGTCTTAAATATCTCCATAGAAGGAAACTCCAGGACCTTTCTGGGCAACCTGCTCCAGCGCCCTATCACCCTTATCATAAGTAAGTTCTTTCGCATATTTGTATGGAACTTCCCATGTTAATGTTCCAGGCCATTACTACTTGCACTATTGCTACACACCACTGAGAAGAACATGTCCTCGTCCATTTGCCTCCCACCTCTCTTTAGATATTTATAAACATTAATCAAATCCCCGCTCAGTCTTCGTTTCCCCAGGCTGAAGCTCAGGTTACTCAATCTTTCCTCATACAGGAGGTGCTTCAGGCCCTTAATCATCTTGGTAGCCCTGCACTGAACTCCTTCTAGGAGATCCCTGTCTTTACTGAACTGCACAGTGCCGAACTGGATATATAGTATGCTAAATGTGGCCTCACCAGGGCAGAGTAAAGGGGGAGGATCATCTCCCTCAACCTGCTGGACACACTCTTTAATGTACTCCTGGATAACATTGACCTTCTTGACTACAAGGGCATACTGCTGGCTGATGGTCAACTTGCACTCCACCATGGCACCCAGGTCCTTCTCTGCAGAGCTCCTCTCCAGCTGGTAATCCCCTAATCTGTACCTAACCTGATGTTTGTGGTTATTCCCCCGCAGCTGAAAGACTCCAAACTTGCTCTTGTTAAATATCATCGGGTTCCTCCCTGCTCAACAATTTGGTCTGTCCTCATCTTGTTGAATGGTAGCGCAGCTTTCAGTTGTGGCTGCCAATACTCCTAGCTTTGCATTATGAGCAAACTTTCTGAGGGTGGATTCTGTCCCTTCATCCAAGGGAACATGACTGGATTCAGCACTGACCCCCAGGGGCATACTGCTAGTTACAGGTCTCCAACCAGACTGCACAGCTGATGACAACCCACTGAGCTCTGCCAGTCAGCCAGTATTCAATCCACTTCACTATCCACTCATCTATCCCCTGTTTTTAAGTTTCATAACAAGGATGTTGTGGGAGATGGTAACAAACACTTTGCTGAAGTTGAGGCAGACAGCACTCACTGCTCTCCCTCCATCTACCAAGCCAGCGATGACATCATAGAAGGCTACCACGTTAGACAAGCATGACTTCTCCTTGGCGAATCTATGTTGACTACTCCTGAGGGGAAGGCAGGGGAGAGGAGAAGACAATGCATAGATTAATTAGAAAATGATTACTGAGGATTAAAATATGATGATACTTAGATATTTTTCTACTATAGTGAGGGATCAGCTTTGATATCTAACATAAAGTTACGCTTATCACAAACATACTGGTCTTTCACAAAGAGAAAATTTGGTTAATCACAGCTGCCTGGGTTTACACAACTCTGACCAACAAATGTGATACATCTGGATTATTGTCATTGGGTAATATTCATGTTGAACATTTACTTGGAATAGCTGTTAGAAGTTAATATAATTTGGGACAAATTACAGTAAAAAATGAATACAGCAAGGACATGGCATGAATTAACAGTAAACAGGGTTACACCAGGCTGGCAGCCAGCCACTAGTAGGGTCCTCAGGGCTCCATTTTAGGGCCAGTCCTCTTCAGTGTTTGTATAAATGATCTAGATGCAGAACTCAAGTCCATACTAAATTTGCCAAAGATGCAAACTTAAGAGATGCTGCTGATTCTCTCAAGGGCGGAGTGGCCTTCCAGAGAGAACTTGACAAATTGGAGGATGACTGAGCCAATCACCAACCATGTGAAGTTAAACATGTGCAAGTGCCAGGTATGGTACAATTTTGGATACTAACTGGATAATACAAATAGCTAGTAATTCCATAAGAAACTAACATTGATTTAATTATATTGAGTATTTCACTTGAATATTTTTACACAATCTGTTGCATGTTCTTTTAACCAGCAGCAGTAATGGTATGATAGATATATTTTCTGGTAATTAATGCCATCAAAATAAAATGTTATATCATTTATGAATAACTACTCTTCATTCTATCTTTTATCAAATATCAACATCCAGTTTTGATGAAGTCTTTAGTTTAATCTGTTTTCAAGTCATTTTCATTGCATTCACTTACTAAGGAGTGAAAGAAGTGATCTGAAGATTTATATTGAGAACATTTGTCAAGCTTCATTATAGTAGAATAAGAATGCCAGTGGGGAAAGACCAGTATGTGTCTTATTTTATTATCTGATAAAGAAATCTATTAGACTCATGTTCAACCACCTCACCTACAGGTGTATTCTTCTACGATTTTAATGAGAGGGTAACAAATTACACTGCAAATTATTTCCAGTGCCTTTATTTCTGTTCAGTTACAACAAGAGAGACCACATATTAAAACTGAGTAGGCTGATGGAGAAAAATATTAGTATTCCTTGTGCAATTTATTATTCATGTTTGAACAGATATATGTGTTAAACTACTTCGCTTCAGGCTAGATTATTCAACATAAATAAAGTAACACCTTCAAACTAAAAATTCTGTTTGAGAATTACGTGTTGGTTTTTTTTGTTTGTTTGTTTTGTTTTGTTTTATTTTTACATAAAATGGGTATCAAATAATTGAAAGTGTAAAATGAACACAGAAAAAAAATAAAATCTCATGTACTGCTTTCTTAGAAAGTATTTTACCATTTTTAGAAAGCACTGTTAGTTTAATTTGACAGTCTGAAAACTTGGGTAATCCTAAAGTATGACTAAACATAACTAAATTAATTAAATTCTGTATTCTGGGAATATTTTTGGGCCTTTATACATGTCCAAAAAAACTACTGCCTATAATACAACATTTAGTTTACAGATCTGGGAAAATACTAAATTAATCTTACTACTGCAGCTAATGATGGAACAATGCCAATTATGAGACAAGAGACTTGGAAATATGTAAGAGAGGAAAAGGGTATCAAGACTGGAACATTTTTGAAGTCTAAATTGAAACAAAACATAGCTAAACTCTGGTAATATAATCTATCAAGTATCTACTTGAGCTGTGTTGAACTCAGAACACAGGAGACAGACTGTAGAGAAGTAAAGTTGTCCTTTTTTTAGTGGTGGACCAGGCAAACATAGAACAGCAGAACTAGTCAGAGAGAAAACAATGTTTTATCCAAAGAAGATGAGTAACTGAAGTTATCCTCAAAATTTTTAAAAGTATGAAGGTGAGGAGTTTGTTACAGAAGAGAAAAAAATAAACGGGAAAATATGACTTTAAAGTCATAAAATTTAGGATATAGAATCAAGAGTAGGAGAATTGAACAAATTTCATTAAACTAAATATATTGTTTTTCTTTCAGGGAGATGTATTTATGGTATAAATATATTGAAGATGTCACATTAATTAAGAATGGTCTTAGTAAAATACAACCAAATCTATGATTTACAGACTTACAAATATGATTATTGCAATTGCAACTTCTAGTACTCTAGGACTGAAGCTATGGTGAGCAATCTGTTTTGTTTTAATTGTCTTTCAAATTGTGGTTCTTTATGTTCTGCAATCTAATATTTACAAATCTAAATTAGAAGTGAAATAGCTGCTCTAAAATTAAGAAATGTTTTAAAAAGTTATTTTCTTCCATGGGCATTTTCTGCCTTAATACACACCAGCACTACTTTTACAGATATTTGCAATGAATCATAACTTTTAAGACAATATCATGATGGCAGCATGCATTAGCAGTAATGTACATTCAGCATTCACAATTCTTCATAGATCTAATGCCATTCATTGGGTATCTGCTATTTAAAAGCTAGATTAATACTGTCAGCATCAATTACGTGTAATTTCTACAGACATGTGGCCCAGGCATCATCCTATCTGTTATTAAAGAGAATACTCTTTTTACTCACATGCATTCACATCAAAAAGCTGAAATCCATGTAAATAAAAATATGAAGAACATTTATGCTGATGAAGTATCCAGAAAGGAAAACACAAATTCACAGAATGGTCAGAGTTGGAAGGGACCTCAAGGATCATGAATCTCCAACCCCCCTGCCACATGCAGGGCCACTAACCTCCTCATTTAATGCTAGACCAGGCTGCCCAGAGCCCCATCCAATCTGGCCTCTAGGGATGCGGCATCCACAACCTCTCTGGGCAGCCTGTTCCAGCACCTCACCGCTCTCTTTGTAAAGAACTTCCCCCTGACATCCAACATAAATCTTCCCTTCCTCAACTTAAAACCCCTGTGTGAGGTCCTTTCAGCTTGGTTTGCTGCTTCTGGCTGTATGTTCCAGGCCTGATTTATCTGTTGGTTCAGGCTGACAAGCAGCTCAGCAGAAAGCCATGCTGCCAGCAAACACATTCCCAACTCCACCTGCTGCTGGTGAGCAGAGACACCCAGAGGTGCTTTTAAGGTTTCAAAACATGTTTTCAACGTTTACTAAGGCTTCTTCAACAGTATTAACTGATGCAGTCCAACCACGTTACCAGTAGTACTTTTTGGAAAACATGCATACATATGCTGAAAAGTGATCTCAAACAGTATAATATCTAGCCTAGTATTAGACATGGAGGTTGGTGGACCTGCATGTAGCAGGGGATTGGAGCTTGATGATCCTCCAGGTCCCTTCCAACCCAGCCATACTATGATTCTATGATATTATAACATCTGCTTAAAGATGCTACCTAAAATCAGGACATTTATAGGTGTAGCAATTAAAGTCAACAAACTATTTTAACTATTTTTATTTATGTAGCTCTCAAAGCACCCCTCAGACAGCCATTCTATTTCAAAGTACAAAGTACAAAGACACACATAAAAAGACTGAAAATTCCGCTTAACTATTGCACCAATTGCAGGAGAGATGACATAGAATCATAGAATCACCAAGGTTAGAAAAGACCTACAAGATCATCCAGTCCAACCATCCACCTATCACCAGTAGTTCTCACTAAACCACATCCCTCAATGCAGCATCTAAACATCCCTTAACACCTTCAAGGTCAGTGACTCCACCACCTTCCTGGGCAGCCCAATCCAGTGCCTGACCAGTCTTTCAGAAAAATAGTATCTCCTAATGTTCAGCCTCAATCTCCCCTGGCACAACTTGAGGCCATTCCCTCTAGTCCTATCACTGGTTGCACAAGAGAAGAGGCTGACCCCCAGCTCACTACAACCTCCCTTCAGGCAGTTACAAAGAGCAATAAGGTCTCCCCTGAGGGAGGTCTCCTCTTCTCCAGACTAAGCAATCCCAGCTCTCTCAGGTGCTCCTCACAAAACCTGTGCTCCAGACCCTTCAGCAGCTTTGTTGTCCTCCTCTGGACATCTCCAGGACCTCAATGTCTTCCTTGCAGTGAGGGGCCAAAAACTGAACACAGTACTCGAGGTGCAGCATACAACAACTTCAACCACTTATTCACCATATTTTGCAAAAGAAAAAGAAAGTAAATGGTTTAAAGAAAGAATGTATGAATAGTAGTATATATTATTATATATGTAACTCAAAAATAATGCATTTGACAAAGAATATATGTATGTCTCTTACACAACAGAGTATAAAAAGCAACAAACTAACAAAATAAACTTTGATGATGGCAATGGACTTGAGCTAGCTCTAGCTCATATCTTCTTTCATACCCTTTGGGAACCTCTGGTCCCATGACATTAAGCATACAATGGAGAACAGTGAAGAGATTCATATTTATACAGAGATTCAGCTATTGTCTACTGCAATATACTATGCTAAATGGATTTACATTGTGATTGAAGTGCGTTATGGCATCATTCTGCTAAACCAAAATCCTGTGTGATGCCAAGTAAGTAAATTTGGTGGTAACCATTAGACCTTCCATATGTGGAACATTTTAAAGAACTTGGTCAGAGTCATAGCTCTCATACTAATGGGAGCTGTGGACAGGATATTCCTGAGGGTTAATATGTGGAAGTTATCAAATATATTACTAATTATTTGGCAATAACTAGATCTCTGATTTAATGTTAGTCATGAGTACGGCCTATGGCCAGAACTGCTGCCAGTCAAAAGAAAGGATATAAATTATGGATTTAAAAGAAGGCTGGAAAATGCTGGCTGATAAATTTGAAAAAGAATGATGAAAAAAAAATGTTAACTGTGATATATTCTTGTAGAAGAATACTCCATTAACCACAGTAATATTTGGGATTAATTTGCAAAATAGAAAAGTTGTAACAAGTTGAAGAGCAGAAAGAGGGAAAAGCAGTATTGCTGACTGCTAGGAAGTTGCTGAAGAGCAGTAGGGAGAAGATAGGAGACATGTAAGATTATCATGCCAGAATTGGAAAAAGAAACAGTTTGAATGGACAATATGATGTATAGAACATGATGTCCACAGTTATAAAATCATATTAACTTCTTAGAATCAGACACAGGATTAAAGAGGCAACCACTGTGTGAGCTGCCCACCACCATGTTGGGACAGTTAACGGACAGGACCAAGAAAACGGAGCAAGGGACAAATCTGTCCCCTACATTGGTGGTTGGGGGGACAAGACACAATAAGCAAAGCCACTGAAATCTGAAATCACTGAAACCAGAAAATAGCTTATCCTTTGCTGTTATTTCAATAAGCTGTGAAGTGAATATGGTCTGTGACAAAAACTCTGCCAAAACAAATAGTAGATTGATTAAGATCCTCAGCATTAGGAATGGTTTCTTTACTGTGAGAGAGCTGGAACAAGCTTCCTAGAGAGATGACTGATACTCTGTACCTATGTTCAGGAGGCAGTTGGACAATACCCTCAATAACATGCTTTGACTTTTGATCAGCCCTGAAGCGGTCAGGCAATTGGACTCACTCATCTTTGAAGGTTTCTTCAAACTGAACTATTCTAACTCTAAATCCATCTGTGGAATATTTAAGAACCTGCTAAGAGAACTCTGGACTCTAATATCATGGAATCATAGAATTATAGAACCACAAAGTTGGAAAGGACCTACAAATTCTTCTAGTCCAACCATCCTCACATTACTATTGCTACCACAAGCTACTAAATCATATATTGTAGTTCCTCATCCAGATGATATATGGCATGAAAGACAAAGATTATTTATAATTAACTCTCACAGAATTGTACTCCCAGCTTCTAGATAGTTTGGTATTAAAAAAAACTTTACAAGGTGATGAAGTTTACCTTCATGACCTATTCTAGGCAATCTTTCAAAATGATGATGATGAACTGTGAACAACATTATAGTAAATTCCAAGGTTTCAGAAAAGAACATAGTTAAAAGACAAGATGTAAATCCTTCAAGTTTGTTTTACCTCGTATCAGTGCCAAATTATAATGTCTTATTAGGTCTTTAATTATCCTTTAAAATGGAATGATGGTGAAATTGTCTTACTCATACATCACAGAAGACCCAGACTCCTCTTACTTACCAGCCAAGAATTCTGTGTGGGCTTTACATTCCAACAGACTTTTTCAGTCTTTCCTTTTTAATAGACTTTCCTAACTCTTGAAGAAAATCATGTATAATATGCTAAATTTAGCTCTTATTATTATGAACAGCTTGTTCAAAGGACAGCACATTGGAAGAATAATAAACATGTTCTCAACCATATGATCGGTGAAAACTAATAACTGTCTTGGAAGCATTTTAAATGTACTCTAAGACTATTTGTGGTGTTTTATGTCTGTATGATGACTCAATTATATTTATCAAGAAAACATGGAAGAAAACTTCATGATAATTTCTCTCTGTATTACTATAAATAAATTTTGTTAGCCGCAACTGCCTTTCTGTTTCAGCATGAAACTATAGATGATGTTTCATTCATCTTACTGATTAGTGCTGCTAATGAAGCTGTCCTGTGTATGAAGTAATCAATTTAAAAGAAAAAGAGTGGATTTTTGCAAATCACTTTACAGAAACACATTCCTAGAATCATTCTTAAGTGTTTGTTGTCTTTAAGAAATATAAACACAGATTTTTACAGGAGAACGGATGCATCAGGTCAGTGTCATTAACCTGCACTAAGGATGGAAATTGATGGTGTGGACCGCAGGGTTCCATAGCTGAAGAAGTGCTGTGAGAGATCTAAAGCTTAGAGTTTTCTTAGAAGATTAAATGTAAAGATTTTATCATCTCTCTCACATAACCCATTGGGATTCCTATCCTCATCAAGCAATATATGCATGAAAGATTTATTGAAATAATAGAGGAAAATGAAAGAATGAGGAAGAGTGCAATAGTTATCAAGCTACTTAGCACTACTGCTGAGAAGCAAGGGTTTATTTTGATTAAACACTGACTTGCAAGAATTTCATCATTTATAAAGACTGTAAGATTGAGAAATTTTAGCTATGTGAAAGATTAAGACAACCACAGAATTTCCTGTTTTTAATTTTTTTTCCAAGGATATGTAAATAACATTCTAAGCAGTTTTAATTACAACTAAAACACAAGTTTGCAGGGCAATATATTTTTTCAACCCAAAATTTTCAAATCCTTGTAACTACTTAAGTTCATTCAGGAATCAACTTCAGTTTTATGTGTTTCTGTCACTGTTTTAAATGGATTTTCACAAACCAGGTGACATCACATAACATAATCAATACCACAGGTGAAACTTCATAGTCACATGTGAAACAGAAAGCATAAGAGAATTTAGAAAATTAACATACTCATTCTGCCATCCATCTCCAAATCATAACAGATCTATATCCATAAATGTCATTAGGATAGCAGGTGTTTCATTTTTGACATGAAAATAGCTATTACTGCTCTTCTAGAACTATCTTGGGAATGTCAAAAAGTTCAGGTGTTCTTAAAACATGGACTCTAAGGCTTCTAAAAATAATGAAACTGAGAAAACACACGATTGCAAAAAAATAAAAATAAAAATTATAGGAGTCAAAATGTATGGCCTATTTATTATTATTACACATATGGCTAAAGATGTAAAGGTAAGAAATTCCCGGAGAAATTATATCGGCTTTTAAAGAAAGTTCGGATGTGTATTTTTGGTTCTTAGAAGCCTAAACCTTATTTCTCCCCCAAAATTTCCTGACTGATATTAATACATAATGCAGAGTAAAACCATTGTCAAATCATTTTCATTATGTATTTACTATAAAGCTGAGCTTATCACATAGGCTGTGCATGTCATGAGAAGAAACTTAGAGATTTTTAAATCAATAGCCTAAAAAAATATTATGATACATTACATATAAATAAAAGTTAAGCATTAACAATTTTTTATTATCTCTATCAAAGTTCTAAATACAGTTTTGGAATTCTCAGCTCTCATCATGAGCTTTATAAAGACAAGTGCCATGTCCTGCATTTCCATCCCAAAAGATACTTGCATTGCTATAGGCTTGGAGCAGAATAGCTAGAAAGCTGTATGGAGGAAAAGGATTAGGAGATATTAGTCGACAATCATGAGCCAGCAGTGTGCACAGGTGGCCAAGAATGCCAATGCCATCCTGGATTCTATCAGAAACAATGCAGTCAGTAGGAGTAGGGAGATGATCATCCCACTGTAATTGGCACTGGTGAGACCACACCTTGAGTATTGCTTTCAGTTTTGGGCCCCTCACTACAAGAAAGACTTTAAAGTTCAGCAGCGTGTCCAGAGAAGAACAACAAAGCTGGTGAAGGCTCTGAAGCACAAGTCATGTGAAGAGCACCTGAGGGAACTAGGATAGCCTAACCTGAAGACAAGGCTGAGGGGAGACCTCTCTATAAGTACCTGAAAGGAGGCTGTAGGAAGGTGGGAGTCAGTCTCTTTTCCCAATTAACAGTGATAGGACTAGAAGAATGGCCTCAGGTTGCACAAGGGGATGTTCAAGTTGAGTATTATGAAGAATTTCTTATCAGAAAGAGTGGTGAGGTATTGGACTAGGGTGCCCAGGGACGTGGTGTGCTCACCATTTTTGGAGGTTTTCAAAAACAGGGTAGGTGTGGCATCAAGGGACATGGTTTAGAGCAGTTACATGCATGGGTTGATGGACTAGATCTTTTTGGCCTTTCCAACTGTAACGATTCTATGATTCTATGGAACACCACAGAAGTAGAAGGATACATATACTTTACAACAGGTATATCATAACTCAATCATAACTCAAAACTGCCTTATTTTCAAATGTTATCTTGGTTTTATTTGAAATAGAGTTAATTTTCTTCAGAGTATTTCATATCATATTATGTTTTGGATTTGTGATTAAAACAGCATTGATAACATCAATGTTTTAGCTGTTGCAGAGCAGGGCTTACACAGAGCCAAGAACTTTTCAGCTTGTACTGTCCTGCCAAAAAGGAAGCTGACGGTGCTCAAAGGGACACAGATTGGACTGCATCCCACTCCCATATCCAGATCACTAATACAAATGTTGAACAGCACTGACACTAAAATTAAGATCCGAGGAACAAAGCTAGTGACCAGTTGCTAGACAGATGTAGCCTCAT
Source organism: Phasianus colchicus (assembly GCF_987193195.1). Classification (NCBI taxonomy): domain Eukaryota; kingdom Metazoa; phylum Chordata; class Aves; order Galliformes; family Phasianidae; genus Phasianus; species Phasianus colchicus. The sequence continues at coordinate 89,392,269 of NC_143437.1, read as the reverse complement.
TCACTACAACCTATGAGCTCAACTATCGAGTCAGTTTATCACCAATGCATCAAGAACCCATTTATTTCATAGTCAGACAATTTCCACAGTAGGTTGCTGTGAGGGATGGTATCGAAAGAATGAAAACCAGAATGATTATTTGCACCCTCAGCAAGTTTGCAGATGACACTAAGCTGTGTGGTTTGGTCAACACACCTGAGGGACAGGATGCAATTCAGAGAGACCTACACAGGCTCAAGAAGTGGTCCCAGAAGAAACTTATGTAGTTCAACAAATCTAATACAAAGTCCTGCGCCTGGGTCATGGCAATCCCCACCATCAGTACAAGCAGAGGGATGTACAGATGGAACACAGCCCTGCTGAAAAGGACCAAAGGGTACTATTGAATGCTAAACTGGACACGAAGACAGTAATATGCCCTCACAGTCCAAAAACCCAACCATATCCTGAGCTGCGTCAAAGGAAGCATGGCCAGCAGGTCAAGGGAGATGATCGTGCCCCTCTACTCTGAACTGGTGAGACCTCATCTGGAGTCCTGAGTTCAGATATGGAGTCCTCAGTACAGGAGAAACGTGGACTTGTTGGAGTGGGCCCTGAGGAGGGCCACAGAAATGATGCAAGGGATTGAATACCTCTTCTGCAAGGACAGGCTGAGAGAGCTGGAGCTGTTCAGCTTGGATAAGAGAAAGAAGGCTCCACAGAGATCTGATAGCGGTCTTTCAGTATCTAATGGGAACCTACAAGAAGGAAGGGGACAGAGTTTTTCACAAGGTCTGCTGTGATAGGATAAGGGGAAATGGTTTCAAACTGAAAGAGGGAAGATTTAGACTTGGCATAAGGAAAAGGTTTTATACAATAAGGGTAGTGAGGTCCAGTGTTTTCCAACAACTTCCTACTGCTGAAGAAATGTTGTCTGGCACCACAGTGTTCGTTCAAGTTGACTTTGCTTGGCTTTTTTCCCTGCAGATGTGCACTCTTATTCAGAAAGTTCAGCACAGATTGTTTTTAGCGTGTTCTTGTGATTGGTATAACCAATAATTAATTCACATGCTAAATACTCTGATATTAATTTCTGAAATACACTAAATTTTGTTCACTGCATAAGGAAGCAAATTTCCAAACATACATTCATGATTTGACACTTAAGAGTTGAGTATGCTATGTTTATTCATCATAAAGTTTGATACCATAGTATTTAAGTTTTTTAGTAAGTCAGATTAAAATCTTAATGAAGTCAGAAAAATCTCTCCATCATTATGAAAAAATCTAGTTTTGACTTGAGACATTTTTCAGCCCCTCACAGACAACAGTCAAATGCAGCTACTTACAGTAAACTACACTGCACTACAAGGTCTCTCCCAGACATCTTTTATTTTCCATTTCACATCTGTCATCTTCCAATCATTCTACTTTCCTTTCTGTCCAGTAAGAATAGAATTTTTACTACCATCTATTTCCTGCTGTTCTTTATGAGACTGCAGAATAATTCAGACTTTTGAAAGAGAATGGTTTTGTCCACAGTTATTCAGGCTTTTTTTAAATATGATTACTGATTACTGGGTCATACTGTAGGTTGAGTTTACTGTTGTATTAAGCCACAATTTTAAATGTGTTCTAAAGTGTAAAACAAATGACCTTTCCATCAGAGATTAAAGCACCATCAAAAATGTTTACAAGCTGCTTATCAAGTTTCCCTATTCTTGTCTTCCCTAGTAATCACTTTCTTTTTTTTTTTCCTTGTCTCTTAAGCTATCTATTACCTTTAAATAAGCACACAGTTTAGTTGATGGGTGGTAACTATATTTGAAATATACTTGAACTGTTTTCAAACAGAATTCTCAAACAATCATTTGACAAAACTTTATATGTAAGCACTAATCTTTAAATGTGCAATAGAGGCAGTAAGGAAAGAGATTATTAACACATGAGAAATGAAGTAAATTGTGAGTAAATTAATTATGTGAGAATAAGAAATATGTGATTTAAGTCACAGCCTGGAGCATATCCTACCCTAGAGTTGCATTCCCAGTTATTTTATCAGAGGTTAGTTTAACTCCTGGTTACCCAAATTCAAGTAACTAAGAAAGGCTCCTGTCTAAGATGCATTGCATTTATTAATATTATTGTACTTTTGGCTTAAGTACAAACACATTACAAAAACCTTTTTCTAGCTACAAATGCACTTCTAATATTTCAAGCTGTGCTTTCTTTACTCTTGTCTGTTATACTTTCACTATCCGTAGAGAAGCCAAGTTTCCACGTCAGTAAGTGAGTTTTTCAAAGTCTGCAATAAAATCAGCACAGTTTGTGGCCAATAAGAGGAGAAAAGGACATTTAAATTACTTTGCTGTTCTAAATACATTTTAACTGCCTTTCTTTCAGGATAAGAAAAATACACATCAAAGCTTCTGTGGCTAACTCAAAAACAGAAACTGCCATTGTAAAAGAGCATTAGGTACCATTACAGCTTACAAACTTTGTAAATGTACACCAGTAAACAAGACTAGGAGCGCTTACTTATTAAAGCATGATATTAACATTCTGACCATGGAAAGTAACTTCCTTAAGGAAGGTAAATAATATGTGGCAACTCTGTGGGGTTTGTTATATACATTCCTCTATGTGAAGTACAGAAAAATAGAGAATTCTCTAGGGACAGAAGACTCATCGTGGTCCTTAGCAACAGAAAAGATAAAACTCCCTTGTAATCCAGCACGTTTATATTTTATTTATCAGTTATGGGAATGTCTTCTGTCAGTAGTGTTGGAGTACAGATAACATGTTAGCATCTGTGATTGCCCTAGGGCTGCAGTAACTTTTTTTTTTTTTTTTTCCATAGCCCAGTAAGAAGAAAGAGGCCAAGAGCAGATTACCACATAACTGCTATACATAAAGTACACTGCATTTTCCTTCCACAGTTTTTTTCTCATCCTGACATGCACATCTAGCATTTGCTAGTGAGTTCTCCATTAGAAATGCAGCTTCCAAATGAAACAATTCTAATATCCTCCCTATAACACTGAAAGTAAAATGTAGGTGACTGGAGGAACGGGAAACATTAAGTCGTTATTAAGTAAGTTAGGTGCATGTAAAAGAAACAGATCTGAAGAAGCCATTTTATTTATTAGATGAGCCACTCCGTCACTTCTATGCGTATGCCCCTTATAATTGCTGCCAGTCCCTTTAACTCTTCCACAATTCCTAGTGGAATTTATATTTAGAATAGATACTAAGCAAGGATACTTCCAGAAAAGAAAGGTTCTAAACATATGCCATGGTTTGTGTATCTTGCATGTAGTAGAAATCTACATGCAAAGCACGCTTCCTGTTGCTGAGGCATCACAGCAAAATGCACCCAGCTGCACAAAGGAGACAAAGAGGCTGCAGCCTCCTTCCTAGCCACACCAATGTTTCTTTTTCTGTTAACAAGTTCTGTTGAATGAAGACTGTGCTCTATAAATGTATTCCAAAGATTAAGCCATTAATAGCTCCAATAGTCATTCTAAATATTGAAGCAACTCTGGCTCCAGTATCTGAAACAGGTATTAGGTGAAGAATGTGTTACCTAAAAGATATACACCCCAAACTGACTCAGAAAGCATCATACAGTATTTCTAAACTTCCTGAATACACTCTAGAAGACATGGATTTTTCCTATGAGTCTCTTTTACCTTTTGGATTTCCTTATAAATAAATCAGGATGGCATAATAAACTAATTTTACCAATTATATAACAGACCAATAACACTGCCTTTCATAAGGATTATTGACTCTTACTATAAGATTCTGTTTTATAGTCATGCTTTCCACATAAGGTTAAAGCTTGCCAGACGTTATAAACATTTCATTTTTTGCACCTCTATGTAAATAAATAGTCAATTCCTGTACAAACTAAAAAGAAAAAGACTATTAAAGAACGACAACTTGCCACGTGATTATGAAGAAAAATTTGTATGTTTACTTAAAGAAATAGTCTAGGGGAAGGAAAGAGAGGGATACTCACAATGACAAAGATGAGAATGGTCTGCACAATGCAAGAGTGAATTGCAGAAGATGACTAAGAAACAAGAAAATATTAAATAGGGAAGTACTGCAAGAATTATGGTGAATGTGACAGAAGACTGAGCAAAGTCAAAGAATATAGCTGAGGCTGGTTACTTAGTACAGCAACAGTGATTTCTGGAAATGCATGGAAAGATCAAGACAACCTACAAAAGAATAAAATATTAACAGGAGAAAAAAGTAAAAAATGAGGTGAGAAGGCTATTAGAAAATAAGAAATTTTGAGTAAGAGAACAAATAATATTATGGGGAATGTAACGATAACAGTTCCATATTATTTCTATCACTCTGTTGGTGGAATGAAACATCAACAGTATTCGTGACAAGTTTCACAGCCTGTTGATGGGAAAGTCTACCATTAACCCTTCTTTAGATGACAGAATTTCATTATTCTTTTTAAATTTTGAGAAAGCAACGTATTATAAAACTAAATTCGTAAAGTTTAAGGTGATCACCCTAAACTTTCTCTTTTGATGAGGAATGACTTGTCCATATTTATTCTGAGCGTTAGATCCCAATTCTATTTTTTTTCACAACGTTCATAGCATTTTTCCTAAACTGAAAGCTGTATACATTATATGCAAAGCAGAAAAGCAAGTGAGTTACAGGTATACTGCAAATAAAGTAAGTAAAGAAGTACCTGATGTTCCTAAAAGAATGAACGTGTCTCAAACACTTTTCCTCTCAGAAGAAAAAATATTTTCTAAAAGAAAATTCTGCTAAAATATTTTCTAAATGAAAGAATTTCTGGGAACTAAACCGACCACTTAGAAACAACTTAAGATTGGCTTATTAAACAAAGATACTAAAATCACTAGATTATTCCATTAAAAATAAAGTGATGTGAAGAGAAAAAAAAAATGATAGGAGTACCTCTAATATACTTTTTTATGTTAATACAATAAGGCTCTAGAATTCATATGCCCACCAGATAGTTTGCTCCTACTCTGCTAACTGGTCTCTCTGGTGTTCCTGAAGGAAATTCATCTTGGAATTACACTAATCATTCACTTCCTCTGCTGGAACAGTTCACTCCTTCTGTTTCAGTGACCATTAATGAAGTTTGCCTTTCCCTTCAGAATATGTCCTCTGATAAACAGTGCACAGCTCTGGTGAAATAGTTTCTTAGTTCATAATTTCACAACCGGCATAATAAATAAATAAATAAATAGATAGATAGATAAATAGATAAATAAATAAATAAATAAAATCCAATTTTTATAAAATTCTGTTGTACTAATTTTTCTAGTACTGTCTCATACCCTTCAGCTTTGACATGATGTATACTATTCTTAACACCTACATACGATATGCTAGAAAAAAATGTAGTTCTGGCAGACTATGCAGAGAATCATTCAAGTATGGAATAGATGTGTTTAGACAATCAATGAAGTAATATATCAAGTTCATTCCCAATACTACTTGGAAGTAAGTAAGTACTTCCAAAGAACTCAATTTCTTTATGTTCAGTATTTTGAATTAGTAACACTCTAGATTTAATATTTCAATTTCTATGTATTGTACTTTATTATTGCACTGTGTTCCGAGTGAGGCTACCACAAAGCTGATTCCCATTCCAGAATTAATCACAAATTTCTGGAAAAATTATGGATGAAATTTTTTTTGTGTTCTGTGCATTTCACTGATGCATACAATGAAAGCATTGAAAGGTTCCTTCTGAAAAAAAAAAATCTGTTATTAGAAGAGAGAATACAGTGTTTTCTTAACAGTTTATAACTGAAGGGGAGATTCTCAGAAGTGCGCTTTTCACTTTAACTGTAACAGAATATTCTAGAGAGACTGGTTCAGAGGATTATGGAGTGAAAACAACTCTGGTCTTTACATTCTTCATCATGAGGGATTTGGGGGAGGTTCGACAGCATGAGAAATATTAGAAGCTGGCACCCATTGCTTAAGTAGTTTAGCATACATAGCAGTGCCCCTGCAAAGCACATGAAGTGCTGCCAAGTTCTGTAACAGCATTACATGAGTGATCTGAGATTATTGATATCCTTCATAAAAGGTTAAAAGGCAGATTAAATGTTTGTGTAAGAATGATAACAGCATTTTAAAAAGTTCTTAAAAATGTTTTTAAAAAAAGTCTCAGTAAGCAGACAGTAAGTAAAATGGACACGATACTTAAGATTTCACATACTATGCATATGAATAAATGTATCTGTAAATACTATGATTCTGTTAATGAAAGTATATATCAGAAAACACATTCTTCGTGCTCCAAAGCTATTCTAATTTATTTAGTTTGAAAAAAAATGAAGTGAAAGGGAGTATTTCAAAGGTCTTAAATAGTTTCTTAGCATACACATCTGGAACAGAATGCTCACAAGCATAAATAGTTTCAAATCTGTCATACACTACAAGACAGATATATACTTTTAGCATAAAATCTACTGTAGCTTGGTGATTAGTAACTGTCAAATAATGTATCAATTATTCCCTCCTCTCGAGCAATTTTCTTTTAGGTCAGATCCCACAGAAGAGAACAGCATATAATAAAATACATTGGTTTCACATTTAAAGAATTGATGCTGCAGATTTCTGTCATGAATATCCTTATTCATTTTGGAACACGGTTAAGTTCAGTGAAATCATTTCCCAGAAACAGAGTTAGACACATAAGCTTCTGTCAAATGCCTTGAAATAGCCTTACTATAGCAAAATGGTGACTGACATCCCAGTGAGAATTAAGGCAAAATTTCTGTGAGAGCCATTCTAATCATCTCAGCAAGCTAGTTCCCTTTTCTTGCAGTCTGTCTACCTTAGTAAATTTTATTAAAAGGTGAAGTTGACAGATGGCCCTGCTTCACTTCCCCAAATAACAAATGTTGTTTTATTGACCTTCTTATGACCAAATGATTCAGGCTTGGCTGCCTCTAACACAGGAAACAAATGGGATGTACTCTACTGAAGTTCTTCACTTTGCAGTTTCTGAACTTCTGAAAGTGTAATTTCATACAGAATGCCCTTAGGTTGCTTTTTTACAAATTGTTGTCTGCAAATCGAATTTCCTAATAATCTGACTCTATCACAATCCTGTAGGAAACCCCTGGAATGAGAAATAAACGATAAAGCAGGAAAAAAAAAAAAAAAAAAAAAAAAAAGAAATGATCATGAGGCACAGAGAATATGACTGTATCATAGGTTTCTAGAGACATAAAAGAGAAAGACAGAACAATAATCTTTTTTATAGTTATCAGAGTTGCCAAAGGAAAACGTTGAAGGAACTCTCTTAGAACAAAGATGAAAAAATGAGCTCCTTAGTCTTTTTGCTTGAAGTTTAACAGCTCTGATTATGGAAATAGTCAGATACTCTATAGAGAAACATACTCTATATCCATCAAGCAAAAGCTCATTCCACAGCAGCTCAGGATTTATTTTCCCGAGATTGGCTCTAAATAATCTACTAACATTAAATGAACATTAAATAATTACTGAGGAGTAAAACAGCCTCTAAAAAGAAAATTGTCACAGGATAAGTCCAGTTTAGAAACAAATAATTTCCATATGTATTAAAGTATTTTAAGGCAACTTCACCTCTACAGGCAAGCTATTCACATTTATAGGCAAATGCTATTCAGATAAGTGATGCTGATTTTGTTTTGAAACTTCATTTGTCATTCAAGAATTTCAGAACATAGTTGCAGCTACAAAGACAGGATTTATTAAGGACCTAGCAGTCTGTTAGTTAAAACTGTTGAGTCTATATGTAATGGGCAACAGCAAGTAGCCATCTTCAAAAGAAATAAGTAATATACTTCCGGAAATAAAGCTGTTGTGTTTTGTGTGCTTTCACTTTTAAAATGAATTAGTAAACATTCATAACATTTACCAAAAAAATCCTTCTGGAATTTTGCATAGGTGCTATTATGGAAGGAAAGCCAAAGAGATGAAATAAGCATATGAGAACCCATTTTTCTGAGGATCCATGGACATGATTTTGTTTATACACAAATGCAGATAGGAGATAAAATATTTCATCTTTCATCCAGTCCAACCATCCACCTATCACCAATAGCTCTCACTATACCATATCCCTCAACACAACATCCAAACGTTCCTTAAACACCTCCAGGATTGGTGACTCCACCACCTCCTTGGACAGCCCATTCCAGTGCCTGACCACTCTTTCAGAAAAGTAGCATTACCTAACGTCCAGCCTGGATCTCCCCTGGTGCAGCTTGAAGCCATTCCCTCTAGTCCTATTACACGAGAGAAGAGGCCGACCCCCAGCTCACTACAACCTCCCTTCAGGTAGTTATAGAGAGCAATAAGGTCTCCCTTGAGCCTCCTCTTCTCCAGACTGAACAATCCCAGCTCCTTTAGTTGCTTCTCATAAGGCCTGTACTCCAGACCCTGCACCAGCTTTGTTGCCCTTCTCTGGACCTGCTCTAGGGCTTCAATGTCTTTCACGCTGTGAAGGGCCCAAAACTGGACTAAGTACTTAAGGTGCAGCCCCACCAGTGCTGAGTACAAGTGGACAATCACTTCCCTGTTCCCACTGGCGACACTGTTTCTGACACAAGCCAGGATGCCATGGGCCTTCTTGGCACCTGGGCACACTGTTGGCTCATGTTCAGCCAAGCATCAATCAGTACCCTCAGGTCCATTTCCTCTTCACAGTCTTCCAGCCACTCTGCCCCAAGCCAGTAGCGTTGCCTGGGGTTGTTGTGGCCAAAGTGCAGGACCCAGCATTTGGTCTTGTTGAATCTCATCCCATTGGCTTCATCCCAGCTATCCAATCTGTCCAGATCCCTCTATAGGGCCTCGCTACCTCCAGGCAGATTGACACTTCCAGCAATCTTGGTGTCATCTGCAAACTTACTGAGGGTGCACTCAATGCCCTCCTCTAGGTCATCAATAAAGATACTGAAGAAAACAGGCCCCAGCACCGACCCCTGGGGAACACCACTTGTGAATGGTCGCCAGCTGAATTTAGCTCCATTCACTACCACTTTCTGAGCCCGGCCTTCCAGCCAGTTCCTTACCCAGCCAAGAGTGTGCCTGTCCAAGCCATGGGCTGCCAGCTTCTGCAGGAGAATACTGTGGGAGACAGTGTCAAAGGCTTTGCTGGAGTCTAGGTAGACTACATCAACAGCTTTCCCCTCATCCACCAGATGGGTCACTAGATAGTAGAAGGACGAATGTCTGCAAGCAGAATTTTTAACATTCTTTCTCTCTCCAAATAAATAATTAGCAATTGAACCTGCAAAATATCAAAAGCAATCAAAAGCAAATTTAAAGTGTCCTTCTAAATCCATCTCACTTCTCAACTTTCAAGTCTGAATTTTCTATAGTCAAAATACTTAAATCCAAAGGATGTATCTGTACTACAAATTACACTCTCCTCCAGAAAACTCACCAGACACCTCAAGCTGTAACTAACAGCTCTTAAAAGGGACGTAATAAACAATTATGAAGTGTTTTAGGGAACTCACAGAGAAAGATGCAGAAAAATAAGGACTGAGGAACACATTCCTGTTCTGAGAACACAGCTACCACGTAACCCCTGTTGCTGGAACTCACTCAATATAACACATAGTCATACGATTTCTGTTCTAACCCAATTTCTAATGCAAAGTCAAACCAATCAAAACTGGAATCAACTCTTCCTAAAAGAACAAAATGTTACAGTGATAGCATTAAAGACCTAAATAGGTTTAAGTGATGAGTTACGACATTGTTTGCACAGAACCCATCAGTTGTGACCTGAGCAGCAGCCTCTGAACAATGCCTCCACACAGCTCAGGGGCTTACAGGGGTCAAGAAACATTCTTAGAAACTGCTCTGGAGATCCTGCTTTGGAGATATGAGAGTGTTTAGCATTCTGGAAGAAGCCACATATTGCCAGTTTCAGAAACTGTCTTCAAGCACACAAACTAATATAGTGGCAATCACAGGTAACAAGAACTTCCAGTAATTATGAGACAGCAAAGGAAGATGCTGGGTCCATTGCTTCCTCTTTATGGGTCATCCTTAACTAAGCAATAATACACATTTAATAAAAGCATTGTTGATGTGCCCTGTCAAACTTTTAACACAGCTTTTAGCTACTTCAGATTTTAAAATCTGACTAGCCAGTTTATTTTCTTTCAATGTAAAGAGGAGAAAGAATCTGTAGCGAAATCATGCAGAAGAGATAGTTCTTTTTTGTAATCAAGATCAACTACATCTTGGATTTATACATCAAAACAGTCATCTTAAGCTTCACTCAGAAATCAGCTGGAGCACAGAAAAGAGGAATAATGTGATTTCTATAAAACTTCTATTTAATCAGCAAATTCACTATACTTTTAAACACTTAAGAATTTTGTTTAAATGCGGCATCTCAGAAGACCAGAATATGTTAAGCAAGGCTTGAAAGGCTTGAGAGATGTTAACTTATAGCTCCAGATGCGTTTTGCAAATGCACTAAGCAGATCCTCCTTGATCTTCTCCATATGTTCACTGGGATAGGACTTGGACTCTCTGCTCTGTGGGAATTCTGCCTGTAAGATCTGACCTGTCAGCAGAATGGGAAATGGTGGCAGCAAACGCAGTGCACTTTTAGCAGGCAATGCTAAGGCATTTGATGACTGGGTACCTGCAAGCAACCACAACAAGACAGCTTCTGCTGCCATTCCCTAAGCGCCTGTAACTGGCAGCACAGCTTTCAGGAGAAGCAGCAAGCTTACAGGTACAGCTTCCTTAAAATCTAACCTCTTTTCCCATCTACCAGATTAAAAAGGATTTCTACTACAATCAAGTTGCTTCAGAATTACAATGCATTGCACTGTTTTCCTTATATCTTAATATAACATACAGCTTAGTGTGATAATTCTGTGAGTTCCCAAAGTATGGTGAGCTTAAAAGTGGAATTATAGTACTGTTAATTCAACAAGACACACATGTGAAAATAAGCATTAAAAGTGTTTTTTCCAATTCTTAATTTATCATCAATACACTTTCATTTACCAAAGCACTGTAAAAGTGAATTACTGTTGGTATTCACTATAAATTGATTTCTCCACCAATGACATATATCCTACACAATAAAGAAAAGGCAATAAATGACAAGGCAAAAGTGCTCTAGGAACTGAAGTGAATTGTTTGTTTCACAGAAAACTGGAATATTGTGTACACAAAGAGCTCCATAATTAACTATCTAATTGAAAGTCTTTGTCAAGAAAGAAATTCATTTTGCTCTGTTTGTAGGAAAGATAAACGGGTCTATATGAATCATTAAAGCACAATATGATGTAGTGCTCCTTAGTTCAAGTTGATATTCATCATAAATCAACAGCAGAAACCTTATTCATATACATTCAGTGCAGTTGAATCCAGTGAATACAATATTTCAAATGTAGGATACACAGGATATGTTATGCAAGTATTCTAAACGAAACAGATCTGTTTTCTTTGCATTCTGTTGAACACCAGGGAAGATATATAACTATGATCAATAAAGTAAGATTAGCTCTACTCAGTACCAAGAAATTTTCAATACAACTGTCCAGAAGATTAATATCTGGAGATTATTCCAGCAGGATGACAAAACCTGAGTACCAGATGCCAAGTTATCAATAAGAACAGCAGTATGCTTTCTGAACTATTGCTTTCATTCTTATTGATTCTTGTGAATGAGAAACTTTCACAAATTCATTTAGTTTCATTACATGTGTGCACTTGGAACAGATTTATTAACATATCTGTATCTGTTTGAATTGCTGAGTATATTTTTAGTCATTCACAATGCTTCACTTCGTAGTCTTCAAAAAACGTCAATCTCCTACTTTTTCTAACAAGCAATTCCACAAATTCAGTGCATACAAAACCTATACTTAGCTATCAACAGTACAAAGCAGACAGCAAACATACTTGCATGTTTTACAATGACTAAGTTGGCAGTTAACTTGTTCCTAAATTAAAAAAAAAAAAAAAAAAAAAAAAAATTGCTTTGTCTCTTCCTGTGTTCCACATCAAGCAAAGAGTTTTTATTTAAAGAATATAAAACTAAATAAACTTTATCCTTGGCCTTCATTACTTACTTGTTAAACTGAAATGGAATTTAATTATCAAAGTTTATGTTAAAAAAAAAAAAAAAAAAAAAAAGATAAAATGGGAATTAGCCACTTTCTCAATAAAATGCTTATCTGGTTTGCAAGCCTGTAAGCTATTTACACTTGAGATAATACTTCAGTTCACATCAGTGCATTTGATTTCTGGCACTTAACCTATTTATGCACCAGAGACATTGCTTTTTATTTACATTTTTACTATATTTTTCTTTTTGCTTTCTTCGGAAAAAAAAAAAAAAAACAAAAAACAAACAAACAAACAAAAAAACCCTAAGTGTACTTATTCTCTTTATAGTAGTCTCTAAGTAATTATATAGATATGGCATGTGCATTTTGAAAGTTGATTGCTTCAGTGTACTGTATTAATGCTTACTCTAGCAATTCTCAGTCAGTAGTATTTGATTAGTAGTGAATAAACAGTGTGTAAATAACTTTAGGGAAAACCTCCTAGGCACCAAAAAGAATTTACAACAAGACATTTAAGCAGAAACCACCACTAGCAGCCCCAGGATGTGTTTTATATGGCGTTCAATGCAATCTGTGTAAAAGCCAAGAAAATTTGATTCAAAAGAAATAAATACAATCACTTACTTTAAAAAAAAAAAAAAAGTTATTCTGCACTTATTAGCAAATGTTACCCAAAGAAATTTTAAAATCACTCTTCACAGAAATATATATTTTATGAAAACTCCTGTATTCACATTACTTACTATTTTGAAAGTGTTTTGTGTGAAACTTTTATGCAGCAAAATATTATGTATCTCAGTAATGCATAACGGCATCTTCACATATCTAGTACACAAAATAGCCCTTTCTTCAGACTTTATCTATGTTTATATACTTTAATCATGTAAAAAAGTCCTATTGACAGGATTGTTTATAAGCACAGGAGAAAAAGAAAAGAGCAAGATAAGAATTTTATTCAAGTATTAAGGAAGCAACACAATATCTTCGAACTAAAAAGACCTATAAAACCTATTTCCTACTTATCCAGGCATCTACAGTCTGCCAGCCCAGGAAATGGAATGGAGTAGGACAGAACAGAACTGCCTCACTTCTTCAGGGCTAACCAAAATTCAAAGAATATTACTGAGGACATTATAGAAATGCATCTTGAGCAACAAGAAGCATGGGACAACAAGAAGCATGGGACAACAGCAATCTCTCCAGGAAGCCTTTTACAGTGATCAAACACTCTTATAGATAATATTTTTTTTTCCTAATGTCCATAGTCTGACACCATAGTCCCACCATCAGTACCTAAGAGCAGAGCCCATCACCTCCCTCTGCTTCCCCTCCTTTGGGAGCTGCAGAGAGCAGATACTGATATATTGACTGTTTCTTTGCTCCCTCTGTCAAAACTCTTAAGTTGCACTGACTGCTGCACAAAGATATCTAGTTCCTTGACATACACAGAAAATAAATATATCAACAATTGGAAATAGCATCAATTTCATATCGTAACTTGAATACATTGCTGCTAGCATGTATCAACATTGTTCTGTTTAGACAATGGAAAATAATTTGAAATCTTACAAAGCATGAAGCTTAATGAAGTTGTTTTTTAATACGATCCAAAAGACTAAATCTACAAACAGACAGATGGAAGGATATTTTTTATACAAATACAATTTCTTTTCTTCCTATTATTCTAATGATTGCAGTGTTATCAAGTTGCATTTCTAAAGTTTTTTAAATATTATTTACAAGAATTATTATCCCTCATCCCTCTGACTTACAGCAGATAGACGATATTGTTAACTTTTATTAAGGGTTCAGTTCTCCTCCTGAAAAATTAAGAAATATGCAAGAATAACCAGACCTAATTTTTTAAAGCACAGATTTTAAGGTATGTAGTCTTATTGCTTCTGCTCAAGTTTCAGTAAAGCTTTAAATTACCCCTCTAATGCAAGCAGAACATAAACACAGGTCTAAGTGCGTTGATGATGAGGAAACTGTTCAGCTGTGGATCGTTGTCTCTTAAAGTCTTGATAATGATGCCTTCTTGTAAAGATACAATAATTACTGCGCTTACTGAAAAAACAGTGTATGGAATACTAGTTGCTCTGTATTATTACTGGTCTCTTGTAATAAGAAAATCTACTGCAGTGTGACATTACACTTTCCTGTCTGCTTTCCTTACAAGACCAACATAATGATTTCTTTCAGTTGCTGCACCACAATAGCAGTTTCATTTTAAAGACAAAGAACTATTCCTTTTGTCTTAGTAAAAAGGAGGCTATGACAGCATCCATGCTTAAGTGTGAAGAGAGACAGCGGATGTGACAGGTAGTTTTTCTGTCCATCTTCATTCCAGATGCAGGCTGCTGATGACAAGTGTCTAACTAGAAGGGGAAATTATAACTACTTTTCACTCAAATTCTTGCCCAACTTCTACTCCATCCAATCTTTTCACCAAAAAGACCTAACATTTCCTGAAAATGAAATCAATCACATCTACTCGGATATTTTTGGTGTATAAATAATCCAATAAATTATCATTAAAAAGAAAAAAAAAATAATAAGACTAGAAAACATTGCATATGTCTGCTGCAGTCAGTACTCCACGCATTAGATAGTAGAATTGTATTTTGAATGAGTAACATAGAATCATAGAATCATAGAATCACTCAGGTTGGAAAAGACCTTAAAGATCATTGAATCCAACCACAACCTAACCATACTACCCTAACTCTAACAACCCTCTGCTAAATCATGGCCCTGAGCACCACATCCAAACAGATTTTAAACACATCCAGGGATGGTAACTCGACCACCTCCCTGGGGAGCCTATTCCAGTGCTTAACAACCCTTTCTGTAAAGAAGCATTTCCTGATATCCAACCTAAACTTATCCTATGGCACGACTTGAGGCCATTTCTCCTCATCCTGTCACCTGACACCAGTGGGAAGAGACCAACCCCACTCTTGCTGTAAGAGAAGCTATTTAATTTCTTCCTGGAGAAAGAACATATACTCTGAGGACAGAAGTTTCAGGAAGGCACCAGTCACTGCTGCAGATACTGGGTACGTGCTACTAAAAAGCAAATCTACGTAACCATTTATGGACCACAGAAATATACATCACTTAATTAGGTACATAACAACAGTTCTGGGGCAGTTTAGAGTTGACCTTGTAAAATTCAAATCTAGACAATTATGTTTACAGCGTACTGGAAAAGAGTAAATATATTGCTTTAGTGACAAATGTCATCATATGTTCTATTTGTTTTAAAATATTATTTTAAAAAAGTTTAAAAAAGAAAATCCAACAGATGAGCAGATTATTGAATCCACTGAGCATCAAGATATTTTTAAACTTTTTTGAAGGCAGATGATACCTCATTTGCTATTTTCATCTTAAGCCTTGTTGGAAATTTAAGTAAAGAAGAGTAAATATCACAAAGGTTACTTAAAATTCCAGCTATAAACTATGAAAAAATATCTCCAAAACAAGAAAATGAAATGAGGATTTGTATTTATTTCACTTAATGTACTGTTAATAACCATATTTTTTTTAGCAACCAAGCATTTTTATTTCAGTATATGTGAGGAATGGTAGTTTTGTCTTTCAGAAAATGAGAACTACTAAGATTCTTGCATATCAGTTTCATGCATGGAATCAAAGCTTTAAGAGAGATCTTAGATATTTTTTAATTTATAATCCAGCCATAAGATCTGGAGCACTATATCTACCATAGGAAGCAAAATATATTCTAATCACAGAGGAAATAATCACCCACTAGGATTCAATACATATCATCAGAAAGAATGCTTTTACAATAATAGGTTGTAGTGAGCCAATTATATCACACAGCATACTTGGCTCAGTTTCATATACATTTTCATATTAAAATATGCAGTAGTTGAAGTGTCTTGATATATGCAGTCCCTTGGTACTTCTTCACTGTATATTCCACAGACTGTCAAGTACCACATCAGGCTTTTGATTTGCTCCAGGCACCGGCTCATAGCAAATGACCGCAAAAATAAAGAGAAAAACGTCAGCTACATTTTTATCTAAATCTGAAACAGGAAGGGTTATGAAATATATATTGTCACTGATGCAAACCAGGAGAATCTCTATGAACTTGATTTCCAAAGAGAAAAGAAAGTCATATACAGCTTGCAAAATTGATGACTGGGAAGACAAAATCTATTTAAAATTCATGTCCCACACAGTCAATCAAATCACTGCCCTTAAAAGAGGGCAATACCCTCTTTTTTTAAGCAGAAAAATGAATTTTAAGAGCATCACTGAACTGTGAATTTCATTTTTCCTTGTCTTAGGTGTCCTAACAGGCTCCAGAATTGAACTATGTAGTACAAAACATATGCATGCATACATACATTCATCTGTCCTCTGTGTTACATATCTGAATCTCTGAGAGACTGAATAAATTGATTCATTCTCAGCATCTCATTTTCCCTTCTAGGTTGACTTGTGTCACACATTGAATGTTAACTCATTTGTATTACAGCCCGTATTTATTAGGCAGTACAGTTACTACTTTTAAAAATATTGGTATAACAAAGAATTTGAAATGTTTTGAAAAAACATGTATTTCTCACAGACAAGTCTCTCTCTCTCTCTTTTTTTGTTTGTTTTTTAAACTGGAATGTATAATTTCCATTACACCTGTCCAGAATGGTTCCATCTGCTGTTAGCTGGGAACTGAGTGAATTTCACCAGTCTTTAAAAGATGCAGTTTATGATTCTTGCCATGAACCACAGGACATGACTACTAAAGCTTCATCACAGTGTTTGAATTTCTATTTGTGCTTATGTTTGTGAAGGCAAAAATGCATAACATTTATTAATTTAATTCCAAATGCACCATCATTTGAAGCACAATGTTTGTGTAGGTAAAGAAAAATATGTCCCTTAAAAAAAACACCCACTTCTTGTACCACTTTTTCTACATTTTTTCTTGAGTTTTGTATCCTTAAAAATACATATATGTGTTCATACAAATACATAAACGTCTTCACACTTACAGTTCATAGCAAATAAAAAGATACTTAATTCCAAATCCAGCCAGATTTATTTAATCTTTACTTAGAAGTCACTTTTCATTCTGTGATTACAAGGAGAATGTAATCACTGCCTCAATGTCATTTGAGACATAATACAACATATAATGAAGACTTTCATTTAAAAAAATAAGAAAAATTCTGATATATTGTCATTCAATATGAGAATTTTTATAACATATTATGATGAAATTAGTATTAATTACTAATTTCTAATTACTAATAAGAGGACTACTTCTGATTATAGCTAAAATACTGTAACTTTACAGAAGTTAGAATAAAACCAGATTTGAATGGAAGACAAACGGGCCACAATAAATTTGTCCTTCCATTTGTTTTTTGTGGCCAAATTACAGCTTAAACATTATCACTTTATTCCAATAATACTGTAGATAGAAGATGATATTTAAAAAAGAAAGCTGATAGATACTTAAAGGTAGGCTCTCTTGAAATATACAAGTGTCTAATTAAAGTGGGAAAAATAATAATATATGCAGCCTTAATGCTGAGTTATTGAAAGCTTCACCAGCTGATGTACTACTGCAGTATTAACGAATCAGTTCATTTAAAAAAAAAAAAAAAAAGTATAAATGGTATAGGCTTATGAAAGAAAATCAGTAACATACGTTTTTCACTAAATAATATGAAAAGGGTTACTTTAATCAGACTGCTTTACATGACAAAAAACAGCTGTCTGCTCTCCTATATGGCAGGTCTGTCTGTGCAAGGTGGGGGCAAGAGGAAGGACCAAATCTTCTCCAGGAATTATGGGAAGACTTGAAGAAAGATTTGCAATACATTTTTATACCACCATTATAGGCTTTTAGAGAGATTTCCTCCACATTTAATTTGGTGGACTAAATATTTATGAACAAATGAAAAGTGGTAGTGTCTGAAAATAGTTTGCATGCTTTAAGACTGCTTTACAAGGTGAAAGATTGTGTACATCCATTATGATGTGAGAGTCACCTCAGAAATACATTCCTGATCTAAACTGCAATGCTCACATGTACCTGAAATCCCTTTCAGAAAACAAAACAGCCTTTAGTCTTAGCATAATGTAGGAGAAAAATATGTGGTTGAACTAACATGTTTAAAAAATATCTGATTTCTTCTTGTACCACGAGAGTCCCAAGCCCAGCAAAACTGTCATATGCATCTCACTAAAGAGAGGCATTTGATTTTCAATAGATATTTTAATCAATATTCACTTTTCCATAGAATTTCATATTTATTACCTTTACATTTTAATAAGGGCTAACAGAGGTTTTTGTACTATCTTTGTTCTAAGTAATTATTCACAAGTCCTCTTGAAACTATATGCTTTGTGATCAACCACAATCAGATGCATTAAAAAACTAATTCTATAGATCTATAAATTTTCTGAAAGTATACAGATGTGTCTATACATATTCTCAGATCTCTCTGTAAAGGAGAAAATATCCAAGTTCCATCTGCTTTCTTGAGTTTTTTAATTTGTTTCTGATCGTTCAGATTCAAACAATGCAAGCTTAAGCACATTTAAAAAATATTCTAGCTCATCATATTATTCTAGAGTAATCAGCATATGTTTTCATCTACTGTTGGAAAGAAAAAGAATGTCAACTTTATTCTAAGAATGATAAATTCATGAGTAGAACACTTTCGGTTCTTCACCCATACTATAACATTTTTCATACACTTTTACTCTTGTTCTTCATATGGATGGGTAGAATCAGAGCTACTTAATCATAAGAATGAAAATCATTATGAAGAACCTAAAAGACTAATATTCCAAATTGTTCACCTTTAGAAAGATATATGTTTAATCTGTAATAAAAGTGAAAATGTAAAATAATCCTTTTAAATTGTCATGCAGGAATTTTCTTACACTGAAAGAGTGAAGCAAGCCTCCAATTTGGCTGTTTGATAGCAAAACCACAAGGCATATCCACAGTACCTCAGGCTTACTAGAAATTAAATCAACATCTCAGACTACCTTGGAGAAGAAGCTGAACTAGTCCAAGTTGTTGATTTTAAACAAAACTATTGTTAATGCCTTTAGTCATTCTGGAGTGGATAGGTCATGTCTATGCTGAACTTCATCTCGAAAGCCCCATATCATAATGCTTAGCATTCCCCAAACTACTAGCCCCTATAAAATTAATCCTTATCTTATCTGTAAATACTGTTATATTGGCAAGTAATCAGTCTTGTCTTCTCTCCATTGACTTCTATTCCTAGATCTCACTATAGAAAAAGACTGGAAAATCTATTCTATCTCCCCAGCTGGCCTACCCTGAAGTAGGATAAACCAGGAACTCCTCCACAATCCTCCACAGATCCCACACCAGTGTAGTTTCTTGACAGCAGGCCTGGCTGTTGCTAACCAAGCTCTACAAACTTGCCTGAGCTTTCATCAAGATTCACATCAGTGGGAGTGAAAACAGCAAATATAATCTCTTGCTATTACCTAGAGATGCTCAATACTCTCAACTCCTTGGGAAAATGCTCTTATCACAATATCATATGGCTACTGTTTATACCAAGGACACAAGGGCACAAAAGCCTTGTAAGTGAGCAATGTCTTCTCAGTAGGCCACAATCTGGGCTGCAGCTGGAAGGGTTCTAACAAGAACGAGAAAGGAGCGTCAAAGGAAGAGGGCTAGTGGAGAAGCTGCAAAACACACCTCACTGCTGGTGCTTCTCTGACACGTCTTAATAGCTTATTTTGACCAAATAATCATCCCTTTTCCAACTGTGAAGATTTCCTGAAACCATTTTGGAAGCTGTAATTGTATTGAATTTAAAAATCAATCCATATTGTTCACAGGCAGAATGCTGCATTTAGAAAGATGTATCTACAGTGTTTGATATTTAGAACAGTAAATAAACAGAACTGTCCATGTGTTGTGAGTTCATAAGTACACCTCTTCCCTCTTTCTTCTTTTTTTGTAAGTGAATATGCAAGTTCTGCTCTCACTTCAGTTCTCATCAATCTAGATTTGTTCCAAGTTTGCTAAAGAAACTGCTCCAGCAATTCAATAAAAAAGAACAGAACTATCATTTTAGTACAGGTTCACAATTCAAGTACAGATGCATAAATCAGCTAACCCTGCTTTCACACATTTAAATTCTACAGCCACTTTCTAGCCAAGAAGCACATGAGAAATGTTTTGTTTCAGTAACAGTTTTGTCCTATATTAACCCTGTCTGTATCACAGAAATCCTGCAAAAAGCTACCAAGTCATCTTTACACTTGTTTTATATGAGTGTAAATGCAATAAGAACACAGTGGTATAAGTATGAAGTGAAAAATTACAATGAAATCCAGAGGACCTTAGTAGTTTATGTGATCCTCTTCCAACAAGAGCCCTTTTCATTAAAAGAAGGACACAAGAATAAACATAAGAGACTGTGAGCTTTTCACTGCATATCAGTTAAGAAAAGAAGCACTCAGATGACATTAGTCTTTCATATTGACAGCATCTAATACCATCAGACTTTATTCACAGTGTATATAGAGGATGACCTCATTTATGAGAGCTAATAAAAAGCTCTAAGAACCTAGAGCAATATTAATTGCAATATTAATTATTCTTTCTCTAGTTCAGCCATAACTACTGTAGCCTTTTCATAATAAAACCAGAATTGCACAATTAACTCCTGTGATATTCTCAGTGGAAAACATAGGAAAAAATACAAAATTCATCATGAACATATAGCTCCATATAATCAGTACTTCAGTGGTAAAATTAGCACACTAGTTACTGCTTGCTGATATAACTAAACAAAAATATTAGTAAAGAGATCAAAAGTGATTTGAATATACAAGTAAAGGCAGCCCACAGAACCCTAATAATTGTGACAGTAAATAATGTTCAGAATGCTCCAACATGTAAAATAGCAAGGTGTCAAATCAGGTTTTTTATTCAGCTGCTGTGATCAGCACGGATTTGTTTACTGAGCCATGAATCAGGAATTCCTCCCTAACAATCGTTAATCTGTGCTTCTTCATTACATCATGTAAGTGACACCTGTTAATCTAAAAGCAATGAATTCAGCAAAGGAAATCCTTGTACCCTTCTTCATGAATCCTTCATGAGGGAAAAATAAAAGATCATCATTGATCTAATTTTTGTTAGATGTTGAAAGGTAGCTAATCTCTTAGCAAAGTTCAGCTAATCTTAAAATGAGACTGGTCAATTATGTTCACACTGAGAATGGTTAAGTGGTGTCACACACATACCTCTGTGTTCCTTCATGTTCTGACAGTGTCTTATGTTCAAGGTTTTTTACTAAAATCCGGCATTGCTATTTTTTCTTAGGTAGTTTCCAATCACTAATATTCATATTATTTTTAAATACAATAATAAGATACATATTTTAAAAACCTTCAGTTTATCTTGTTATTGTGCAGTCTTATTTCCAAGAAAATTGGCATTCTGATTTTTTATTAATTTTATTAATTTGCTTTTTGTTATTGTCCTTTTTTTTTTTTTTTTTTTCCATTTCACAGAATCATAGAATCACAAGGTTGGACAGAATCTACAAGATCACCTAGTCCAACTGTCTTCCTATCACCATTACTACCCATAAGCTACTAAACCATATCTCGTAGCTCCTCATCTAGACGCCTCTTGAACATTGCTAGGGACAGTGAGGCCATTCCAGTGCCTGACCACTCTCTGAGAGAAAAAGTTTTTCCTTATGTCTAATCTAAATCTCCTGTTGTACAACTTGCGACCATTTCCTCAGGTCTTGTTTGTTGCCTGGGAGAAGAGGCCAAACCCCTTCTCACCACAATCTCCCTTCAGTAAGTTGTAGACTGCAATGAGGTCTCCACTGAGCCTCCTCTTCTCCAGACTAAACAATCCCAGCTCCCTCAGCTGCTCCTCATAAGTCTTGTGCTCCAGACCCCTCACATTTACATCACATTAGGACCACATCTGTTTGGAAGACTTGGAGACTTGTTTCGCTAAAACAGACATGCACTAATTATTGAAAAAAAAAGAATTTTATAGCTATGCATTGTTAAGCAGGATAACTACTTCATTAACAATGGATTTCTAATTTCAAATATATTCACAGTTGAAATAGTGAAGTATTAGAAATGAACACTGAGACTGCATGGTGTTAGCCTCTTGCAGTAAACAGACACACTAAAATATTTTTCTGTTTCATTAATTAGCACCAGTAAACAGACACACTAAAATATTTTTCTGTTTCATTAATTAGCACGCCAATCTATATAGAAATTACTTATGTTGTTACTCAATATATGCTGAAATATTTAGGATTGATTTCTAGAAAGCAAGATTATTAATAACTGGGCATTGTGTCCATAACCAACCAGCATACTGGCTGCTACAATGATAATAAGAAGACACTTTTCGTAAGGACTGTTTCAGAATATGCCTGTTGGCTTTTTGAACCAAAAATGTCAGAAAAGAAAGTTAATAGCTTATAATGAAAACTAGCGCTGGGAGAGGAGAAAATGTTCAAAATGTAGAAGAAAGGAAATGATATTTCCTTCTTCTTCCCCACTGCAGAATATTCCTATTTTAAAGTATTTTGAACTCTTGTCATCTGCTTAATAAATCTATCCTGAGGTAACGAACATAGACTTTAATCTGAGCTGTGTTAGACTTCTCTGAGTAGTAAATATGATTAATGGAAGAATAATATTTTTAAGAAAAATCAGATGGAAGAAAGTATCGACCTCTACATTAACTAGTCTTAGTAATGAAATGACATCAGCACAATAAACTAAAAAAAAGGATAAATTCAGCTCTAAGAATAATTATCTAATTTATTTCAATATCTATTCACATTTATTTCCTGTACTTTTTCCTCAGTTTGCTGAAAGTATTGACTGCTGTAAAGATTTTGCACCTGTTCATTTTGAAGTGGGACCAAGACTTCAGACTTTTTCAGAGATTACTGAAAAGTCAATAGATATTAAGATTTATAAGAATTTCTGACCTTGGCTAGATTCTTTTCATCTAAACTCCCTATATCTTCTTTTAAAAAGGTCTACTTTAATGTGAAATGAAAGTTGAGGTGAAAGGTTCTTTCTCACATTTCCAGTACCTGGAATGATCCATCAAGTTCTTCCTCTATTATTTCTTTTCTATCTTTTCTCCATAAATTTAGCGTTCATTAAAGTACAAGACTAGCAGTACTGTCTGAGCTAAACAGAGTGCCCAGACTCCACATGTTTCTCATTCCAACTCTACTGATTCACTTTTTTATCTTGACCTGCAAGCTACCTTGTTATTCCAGTCCTTGGCCTCTCCTGTGTAGAAGCTGCCAATCATATCACATTTGCAGTGTTTCTTATAAGCTGTGAAAAAAAAATCAAGATGAAGATGAGACTACACAAGTAATTTTTGCCACTCCATCTCCTGAGTAAAAGAGAATTTTTTTTTTAATTGGCTCCACATTTGGGAAATGATAACAATTCCCTGTGACTTTCCTGTTTCAATTGCAAATTTCTTCTATACAACATTCTCCTAAAACTAAGCCAAATAAAACTCTTAATAGTATCTTTCAAAGAAAATATAGGCCTTTAGTGATGCTTCCTTCTTTTACAGGGCTTTTTAGTTATCTAAATCATTCAATAGCAGTGAAAGAGCTATGTTTGATTCTCAGAGCTTTCAGGCAGTAGTATGCTGATAGCATGTTTATGCATATTTGCATACTATGCACACTACACAAAATGCTCTTTTTTTTTGGTATGTAAGAACAGGAATGAATTTACCTAAAATGTCATAGAACAGAAACCTTAAAACAAAATCTGCTATCAATTCTGCTATACCCAACCAGTTAAGTGCTGAGAGATACAGTTCTACTCTTGAAGCCACCCTACTGAATGCTACCATAACAAGGGATTAGTTTTCACCTCTTTTGACCCAGCTGCAGTGCTGGCAACTCTTGTTTCCACCTCAGAGCAGAGTCAAGGCATATCTTTGTCTCTTCCATTCACCATGCCAGATTAAAGAAACTATGCAACCTAATCAAGAAAGCTTCTGTACAAAGCACAAGGCCAGATGGTTCCCATACCACTTGATGAAATCTCATCTATTCAGCACTCCTACTCATATCAGAGTCATATCCACCAACGCATGCTTACAGGTACATCTGTTCTTTGAAACACTGGATCCGACCTTTTTAAGCATCTTCATTAATGACCCAGATGATGGGGCAGTGTGCACCCTCAACAAGTCTGCAGAGACACAGAACTGGGAGCAGTGGCTGATTGACCAGAGAATTGTGCTGCTATTCGTTGGGACCAGGACAGGCTGGAGAAATGGGCTGACAGTAACCTCATGAAGGTCAACAAGAGGAATCTCTGCACATGGGAAGGAGCAAGCACATGCACCAGCACATGTTGAGTGTCAACTCGCTAAAAAGCAGCTTTGTAGAAAAGGATCCAGGAATACTGATGGACACCATGTTGAAAGTCATCAACTAGGATTTTTTTAGATTAAATAACGTTGGAGGAATTTTAAAAAATGTTCACCAAATGCAATTCTGAGTCATTTCTTCATGTAGATTTGTACCTGTTGTGAAATACCTAAGCAGGCTCTAATATCTGAAATACAAAACATAATAGCACAGTAATTCATAACAATTCTTTGAATCACAGGGAAATAAGTGGTTTGGGTAAAGAGCCCTTAAATAAGGGAGACAGGCAACCATTAGATGTTTATCTCTGATTCATAAATCAGTTTCAGAAAGTCAGAAAAAAAGTAAAACTAAAACTAGCATTAGCAAAAGTGATTCAACAAAACAAAACAGTGGCATCTGGTATTTGAGTTGGAGATTTGTGTTTTTGAATATTACATGCCTGCCAGTAACTGACTTCCCTTACAATTATACTGTAGTCAGGTCCCCTGTTGGTTTAGAACTCGTTATCTTTGAATTGTAGTGGCTTGAACTTACACATAGCCAGGACTTTTGAGGTTTGGCCATTACTATCTTAAATTACAAATGAGATGAGTTCTTTGTGCCACATGGTCTCATTACATCACTATCACACAGTACAGAAAAACAAGTCAGTTCTTATATTAAAAGGGTCACAATAGGAACATAAACAAATATATTTCTGGTCAAGGATGAAGTACATTGGCAGAGCTATTTAAGAAATGCTTTCAAGATTAGATGATGCAAATAAAGGTACTTTGCCATTACTAATGACTGTAACACTTCAGGAAAATGTTGGGTAGAGATTAAAGTGTATTTGAAGCTAGTCAAATTTGGCACACTTTGTATTAGTACATATACTGCAAAGAAATTCTGTGAATAACCTGAAAATGAAGTAATTCCTTTTAGCCTTCTTAGATGTGTTTAAAATATCATGAGAATTTAATAGAAGAAGCAAGATAACACAATGAGCTCAATGTCTCTCTTGTCTCCCCCATTGACTTGCCTCCAAACAAAATCAAGTAACATCTGCCAAATGCCAGCCTGTTCAGCTTGCTAATGAGTTTAAAAATTCAGAGTATGACCGTTGCTCAGCAACTGATAAAGAATACCAGTCACATGGTGCCACAGTTAATATACATGAGACCTTTACTCCTCATTTTCTAAAATCCTATGAAAAAAAAGATTATTGAAAACTATTTTTTTTTCCACAGGAATTCACTGGCTGCCTTTTTAGCATGGTACTGTAATTTGTTCTAAGGCTTGTGAACACCAGCATTCAGGTGACTGAAAGGGTGCTTAAGTTTTTCAATCACATAACTTTTAGTTCATGAATT
This sequence comes from Phasianus colchicus, assembly GCF_987193195.1. NCBI lineage: Eukaryota > Metazoa > Chordata > Aves > Galliformes > Phasianidae > Phasianus > Phasianus colchicus. The sequence continues at coordinate 89,366,358 of NC_143437.1, read as the reverse complement.
TGGATGGTGGTGGAATTGTATTCAATTCAGTTGTTTGCTGACCATTTCAATAGATAACAAGAGCCAAAAGCTGTAAGTGCTTTAAGCCTCAAGAACATGCCAGTGAATTTGGCTGACAGGCTGTTAAGCTAAAACTAAATTGAAAACTATAATCAGAAGTGGAAAAGGGGGATCAGAGGACTTAGAAACTGTGGTTTGTGCAGTAGAGATGTAATCAATCTCAGAGAGAAAAAGACAGGAGGGTATCAGCCACCCTGTCAAGACTGCTTCCTCATCTCATCTGGTCCATCAGAAAAATCTCAAATTGGCCATTAATCAATCCATCAATCAATCATCCAGTAATCAGCAGTGACATGAGGTTATAATGGAAAAAATTAAAGAAAAGAGACACAAGAGAATGTTATTCCACCTGACACATAAAAGAAGGACTGTAGTTACGGAATTGCTCTGTGAGAGATGACTCCAGCATGCAACAATTGCATAATTAACCAAACTGCTATTAGTGAATGGTGTTTATGCAGAAGTTACATTGTTGTTGTTACCGACATAAAGTGTAAATAGTTCTACTTTGATGTATTCAGATACAGTTATTATTAACACTGTCCCAGGCTAAGGCAAAAAAATTCTATGGTTGCATTTAATTTCAGAAAGAGACAATGCCTAAAAAGGAGAAAGCTTGTCAAAAAGAAGCTGAAAGGGGCAATCTGGAGAATTAAATCTTTACAGAGAGCATGAAGCCTCCATAAAGTAACTGCACTGGAAATACAGTGCCAAGGAAACTACCTCTGAAGAACAGACTGAAAAGGCACAAAAGAGCTGAAAACTTGGCTCACTAGCAGGGTAAAGGAGGTTATTAGAAGCAGGAAGGATTTTCTAAAAAGCTTAATGAAGAAAAGAACTCTGATAGATAAGGCAGATAGAAAAAAAAAAAGTTTGAGAAGTAAAAGAGATTTAGAGATAGTAATATATTATTTTTTTTTTTTTTTTTTAGTAAGATATATTTTTTTATTATTTTTTATATATATATATATATATTTTTTTTTTTTCCTGTTTTCTCCCAAACAAATCAATATCAGAAAGCCTGTGGGTCTTCTTAATGATCAAGGTATAAAGGGGACACTTAGGAAATACATGCAATTGCACAGGAGTTAAAGGACTTCTTGGCAACAGTGTTTGCTTTGATAACTCTGGGGAGATTCTCAGCTCAATATATCTGTGCATGGAGATTCATCAGAGGATCTATCTAAAGATAAAGCAGCTGTAGAGGAGATCATAGAATAAATTAAAGAAATTAGCAGTAGAAAATCACAAGGATTAAATAGCATATACCCCTTGGGTTCTACAGGATGAAATAACTGAATAACAAGGTGTGGTAAACGTCAGTCCATTTTATGAAAAGAGAGCTGAGGAAGATCAAGGGAATTGCTAGTCTGTAAGCCTGATACAGATATTACACAGAATAGTTGAAACTATATTAAATAATAGGGTTAATAGACATTTGCATAAATATTATGAAGAGTCACTAAGGAATTTATAAAAGAAAATCTCCCTTTTGAGAAATACTATTTTGGAGTCTATTTATTTGTTTGTTGAGGAGGTCAACAGAATCTCACTTCTGAACTGTGTTCCTTCTGGATCAGCTTTTCCCTAAAAGCTGGAAGTATTGCAACTTGTCAAGGAAAACAGTGTTTGAAACAGAAGTAATGTAGAAATACAGAGGATGGTTCCACAAGCCCTCAGCAAGATGCAGTCCTCCATTTGCCCCGCATGGCTGTAAGAAATCAAAGCTTAATAGTGTGACTTTGTTGTACTGTGCACAGTACTGTTGGTTTCAGTATGTTTATACTTTCTTACAGTTTCTCTAAGCACTGTGCAGCTAAAATCAGGATAACTGTGGCCAGGTAACCTGTGCAAAACAGGTCTTGTAGGTAGATTAAGGCTCATGCAAATTGCAAAGCAGATATATTGTAAGAAGACTTTATTAAAACAATGTATAATTTGAATGCTGCTTTTCATTAAATGAATCTCAACCTGAGAACAGAAACTGAAATCTGAAATCCAAGACAGCATTATATTTCACCTCTCATATTAAATTCACAAATATTTTACCCATAACCTTCTGGATATAAAGCTGAATATATTGAAACTTGAAAAGATCACCTGTCAAAAATAATAATAATAATAATAATAATAATTCAAAATGGCCTGAAGAGAACTTAGGAGTATTGCAAAGTATGACGTAGAGTCCTGAAAAATCAGTTGCCATAATACATTTTGACAGGTCACTGGCAGAATTCTAGTAAAAATATATATTTTTTTCCTGAGGTGAAAGTGATAAAGTTCCATATCTACTGCATGTATTTAGAAGTTCTTAACTCTTTGCCTCTTGCATTGCACTGGCACCACACTGTCATCAGGCTGAGATTTTGCCCAGAGACACTGACTGCTTCACACCTATTTTGCAGCTCAGTAGCATCTGGTTTCTTCCCTACTGCCCTCTGGTGCACTGAAGACAGAAGCTGCTAAAATGTCCCTAAGCCATAAGTAGCACTGCCAAAAGGAAACAGAAAAAGATCGCATTAATTTTATCACACACATACACATAACAGCTAGAAAAAAAAAAGAAAAAAAAAAAAAAAAGAAAGAAAAAAAAAAACAAATAAAGCTTTTTTACCTAAGAGATATAGTAGAACTTCCATAGTAGAGACGTATTCAGTCATTTGGAAATATGATTAAACTTATGTTTATTATTTAAATAATGTGTCAAATCTAAAATAGTAGGCTGCTAGTCAATGCAAAGAAATAAATACCTATAGAGAATGGTCTTGCCTATTTCAGACATCTGATTTCCCTTGCAGGAGTTCATGATGACTAGATTAGACTACGTTAAATTAGACTAAAAAAGTAATTTTGCAGGCACTTGTATCAACCCAACTAGTTTTGGTTGTTGGTTTCATCAAACTTTAGTCTGAGCAAACAGCCTGCCTCCAACAAATTTAATGTTATATTTCATCTGTGCACAGTATTTTTCATTCTCTAACTTAAGTTTAAATTGGATAAGCCATTGTCTGGTAATAAACAGACTCTTTCCTTCACCTTGTGAGTGGCTGCTGTGAACTTGTATGAAATACCTGTATAGACATCATTCACAGTACATGTTCTGGGAAAACAAAAGAACAATAACAAAATAAAACCGAGAGATTCCACAGGAAGTTATTCAACACTTATATTTCAGATTTTTTTCCTATGCAAGACTTCTGTATTTCTTTAAAACAGCTGCAAAAATGCAGGAAAATAGACAGCAGTGTGTTTCCTGTGAGTAAAAGTTCTGCAGTGAATTGGCTTCAGAAAAGTTATCAACACTCAGATATTTCAGGGAAACATATAATACTATCCTTCAGAAGCTGATATCAAATTAACAACCACAAAGAAACCTATGAAAATACATTATAAATATATGAAAAAAGAAGTTTTTTCACCATCATTTTAAGCATAACTTCTCAAGCTGATTTTTTACAGCTGTACTCTTATCAACTATTTATAAAAATACCGGTATTGGTCCAAGAACTGTGTAAGCATCTTTGCAAACAGTATGCAGAAATTGCGGGAAACTTAAAATGAGTTCCCGGCACCCAAGGCTTGCATGGAATACAATGCATTTTCTTTCTGAGGACTGACTTTCTTTCCCCATTCCTTTTCATAAGCACAAATGAGCAATACTTCAAGTGCAGTTTAAAGGACAGGGACCACTCTGTCAGGATTACTGAGGAAGCCAAACGTAATTCTGATTCAGTTCTGTAGCTTTCTGCTGGCCTGGCACCGGGAAAACCAAGAAGGCAGCAATATAACAAGGTTGCTGTTCCAGAGACATGAATAGAAGCTCAGTTCTTTGGATGCAAACCTCCCTGTAAGTGCTGGGAGAGCTGAGCAGCATCCAAAGTGAGAATCACAGTAACAGTGTGTCAGTAGTCCAGCAGGATCAGCCTCACGGGGGACCCCTCTTCTCATGGAATTTGTCACCTTGCAGGTTTTCAGTCAGGTTTTCTGTATGCTTTGTGTACAGAAGTGTTTTTCAAGATCTATTTAAGAAGAAAATTAATTCTCTGTGTCATGCAAATGAAGGGTATATCTCAGCCATAATTTGTTTTAATGAAAATGCATACATTTCTTGATGTTAGTTCTGGCAATAGTTCTCATCTCAGTTCTGATCTTCCTCATATCCTGCTGTTAGAAATGATTTATGAGCTGAAGGCTCTGATTAGAACTGGTGTTTTTGTTGGTTTTGTTTGTTTGTTTGTTTGTTTGTTTTGGCTTTTCCAAACCTAATACTGTCTCGGGTGATTTGGATTAATTTAATTGACTAGTTAGAAATCTTTAGGTTTGGGGGAAGGTGTGAATTGGTTTTATTTTTACATACAAGTATGCAAATGTTCCATTACAACACTCAACAGCCTGCTCTCCCCTATGCCTAGTTTGCTGTCCATGAACTCACAGCTGCATTCTGCATTCATTACTCCATGCAAAGATTTGACTACTGGTTTGGGGGGCTGAAGTTTCTTATACTCTGCAGAAGGCTACAGAGGAATGAGTTGAAATCCTGAAGTCATTTAAACACCTCTGGGATCATGAGAGAGATAACTATATTTTTCCAAATTATCTGGGGAAAAAAAAAAAAAAGAAAGAAAGAAAGAAAAAAAAAAAAAAACCACAATGTTCGTGCATAACAAGTGAACAAACAACCATCTTGGAGTCCAACTTTCACAAGAATAGTGAGAAATGAAGAAAGTTTTCCAGGAACACAAGCAATGAAAAGTTTGATCTCTCATGACATAGTCCAAGAATCTTTCAAGAAATGCCAGTGTTAAAATTAACATTAGAGTTTGAGGGTGAAAGATAGATAATTTGGTTATTGTCACCTGAAGCATTTCTCTGAGCTTGCATACAGACTAGACAAGACAGCATTAGTGATTAGAGCATTTCTCCTCCATACCCATAACTCATTTTTTTACATTCATCTTCTAACTGGATTTAAAAGACACAAATCCTTTGTTTTCAAACTGTTACTTAAAATTGCATCAGGGATGTTGTAAAAGATCACTGAAATATCCTCTGACCAGGTGAATATATGGGAGAGAAGAAGAAAAAATTATAGTCTTGGAAAGAAACTGCAGGGACAGCTAGACCACAGGCAGCCTGGAAATTGTGAGGGTAATCTGAAAAGATATACCCATCATTGTGTGTACTGCAGTCATAATGCAAGCTTCCAAAACATTGTTTCAGCCAAAAACAGAAGCTGTAAAGCCGAGAAACCCCTCTCCTGCCAAGTAATTTCCAAGTTCTCATTGTAACTCACAGCATTATTATGATAGTATTTCCTCTTCAATTTTAATTTTCCGCTGTCCAACTTTTTCCTTGCTCTCTAAAGCATACACTTGGCTTCCAGACAGAAACAGATAGTAGCTAGGACATGGAAAATATGAAATTGTATGGCAACATAAACTCTCACAGGAATGGTACTTACTCTCAACTAGACTATCAAGGATCCTAACAGTTGAAAACACTGACATCAAATTACACTTTATTAAGGATTTTAACAGTTATCATTTCCAACTCATGTGTACTCTATCACAAAACATCAGAATTGGACAACATACCTATATGGTTTTCTCCATTAACCTGAACTTAATGTCCAAATGTGGGATAATTCTTGGCTTCAAAACACAAAGTTCCTAAATAAGTTCTCTTTCCATTCTTTATGGGGAAAACAACTGTTCACTGAATACTTCTTGCCTTTTCCAACACTATTGTTTCTTTTGGCCTTAAATCCCTCCCAATGAACATATTTGCTACATGCAACTGCTACCTTGCTTTCCTCTTTTCGTAAGACATTCAGGATGTGCTTTCTTAAGTTTGAAATCACTGCTGTTTGCTTTTTTTATCTTTGTTTTGAATGCCCTGCAATACTGTTACTCCTTTTTCTTTACCATGATGTTTATTTTGTTTATATGTTTACTTTATTTGTTTGAAATGCTTGTCAGCTCAACTTGATTAGTTATCTTCTCTACTCACGTATAGATTTTTCATTTCTGTTGAGCTGTTTAGAATATCTGCATAAATACTTCATTATTACACTTTCAAATAAGTAAATGTATGAAATATATTTTATTCATGTTTAATATCACAGCAGATAACAACCCTACTTGAAATACTAATGGAGAATGTTCATCTAGCAGCATTCACCCCTATATATGCATGCCATTCTATTATATTTAACTGAAATACACATACTTGCTGAAATCTACGCAGTTATTTGATACTGTACTGATGACAAAAAAGGAGGTTAGTACATAAGTCTCTTGAATACAGGACTGGGTGACATTTGCTTTTGCTACTCAAAAATATTGTTGTCAACTCAAACCCATGCCAAGAAAACTTTGTGCTGTTCTCAGTAACACTATTCTGATAAGGTACTGGCAGTCTCAGAATGAAACATCCAATGGTTAATAAAGAAATATTTGTGTTTCTAACAGGCTTAAGTCCTTAAGTATTACTCGTAAGATGGCTTTGTAATCATACTGCCATTAGATAATTAGATATACAGATGTATTTTCAGATATCTCGTATAAAAAAAAATAAGTTCCAGGTGCTAATGCCTAAAACAGTCCACAACCACAAAACAGACTTTAACAACCAGGAGAGAATTATTGATATTTGTGTCACACACATTAATCATCTTATTACATATTTAATACATAGCAGGGATGGTCTAGTTACTTCAGGTTTAAAACATTTGACATTTAAATATCAAAGCTAGATATTTCAGTTATCCATACATTACTTCACACTGAGATTTGAATTTTTATGTTTTTCTTTCATTTTAATCAGTTCAAGTCTTCTTAAGTAAGCTTCACAAATACTGTCACAGGAGAAATTATTGTGTGACTGTGGAATAAATCTTTTCAGTTTCTAAACTAATGAAATTTGAATGGGTAGTTGCTAGTATCCTAATTACTATATTGAATATTCAGGAATTTTCATATTGCATATGAACATACATAATGTATACATATGCATGAGTCTATATGCGCACTTCGACATATAAACATGCATAAATGCTCACAAGACAAAAACCATGGAAAGATTCTGTCATTTATAATTATATTTAAATGTTTTGTGATGAGATAGATTTATTATTTCTGATATTAACATACATCAGAACTAACTGTATGTTAAAATGAGTCAAATTTCTTTTCTGTGATTAAGAATAGTATTTTCAGCTCACACAATTTTAAATTAGATGAAGCAGATGAGTCAAAACTCCTGGAAAAGTGATCATTTACTTTGAAATAAGAGCAACCAATTATTTGATCATGTATTAAACATGTCAGTGAATCATCAACACCAAGATTTTGATATTTCAGAATCTGCTTACAAGTGAGTAATGCAGCGCAGTTATTCCATCCAATCAGAGGAATGTCAGACCTATTTAAAAGTTCCTATCTCCAGGTTCTTTTAAGAAAAACAGATGTGTAATCTTACACGACTAAAGACTGCCTTTAAAGCAGTAAAGGCTGTCTTAATGCTGTTTTGGCTAACATGAATAATATTACTTTTATTTTCTTATATTTTCTTTTAAATATATCCATAACGTATCATCATTTGCAGGTGAAAGAACATTAAAGAAAATAGTTAAGCACTTAACCTCGAGTAATCAGCTCTGTGTCTGAATAGCCACTAGATGGCAACGTTTCAGAAAATTATCTTCATAAATCTGGAGGCAGCTATAGAATATACATTATTTAAAGGTTCATTGAGTCTTCTAAATGAATCTGTCAGTCAGTAAGAAGACCATTCGCTTGCATTTTGTGCAGTCTCTACAAGTTTCTGCAGAAATCACACTGTCGGAGGACCTGAGGAAACCGAGCATCTCCAGAAACCAAATGAAGAGCTGCAGAAGAGAGACGAGGTCAAACTGCCCATGCGAAGCAGGGCAGACCCAGACTGCTCCCGAAAGTAAGATGCATCCTCAGGGATTTTGCAGCTGCTGGATGCTGCACAATTATGAAAATGATTCTCAGCTGTGAAGAACCGAGACCCACCCACTGCTGCAGGGGATAATTTTAACTAAATCAGGCTCTAAGTATCCATATTCTCAGCCCTTTAATTTGCCAAGATGAGGAGTATGTTCTGAGAATCTGACATGTAAGATACTGTAGATGAATTTAAAAAGTCTTTTGTAAATTACAAAGTCGTTATAAAATATTTTGCTCCTACAGATACTAATTTTAGAAAAAAAAAAAAAAAAAAGAGATAAAATGTGTGGTGAATATTTTCCCTGTTTCCCTGGCGCGAAATAAAAATGTGTATAAAAATACATAAAATAAGACTTAACACTCCTGAATACTGAGACAACCAGAATCATACTAGGTATATCCTAGACCCCCCTATCCGGTTAGCAAAGTGTTTACCATCCATTTGTACATAAGAAATTGGAATAAAAGAAATCAAAATCACAGTTTACAACAGTAATGTTTTTCTTTACCACTTATGCTTCTTGTGTCACTGGGAAAGTTCATCACGGTGGAGAGCAAAGGAAGATGTCCTGACAGCTAGTTCTCCGAGGGCAGTGCAGGCAAAGCAGCTCTGACTGATGTTTCAAAATGGCACCGCAAAGTGACCCCCACCCAACATGGCCCCCTTAGGGCATGGGCTGTCCCCAGTTGTACTTGTTCCACAGTTCGTATTCCATGAAATCCCTTTCAGAGCTCACAGCAAGGGAGACCTGTTCCAAATTGTACATTTCTTTGAGTCAACATACTTACAGAAAACACTTAAGTTATACAAGGAAATTCATTTAGAAATATTTGGGAATGCCTTCAATTGTGGTCAAGGTAAGAGGGATTGATCCTCAAATATACACACACACAAACACATATACAAAATACATGATATATCGAGTGTACATACTTCATAGTATAAAGAGTATACTCTTGCATTTTGAGTGATTTGAGTATATTGCTGCTTTTTAAGAATCCTTAACTAGTTACTCAGATAATATTAATGTACTTTCTCAATAAAAACATCACTGTATACATTACAAATACCATCTCAGTTACTAAAAATAATCTTTATGGAAACCCTAAAGAAAGCATATATATATATATATTAGGTGTTCCTTCTTCATTAGGATTACCAGTTAATGAAAAGAATATTATCAGGAGTCCAAGCTGGCCATCTCTGTAGTGAATAAAAAGGCTACCACTGAATTTAACAGAAATAATAATAATAATAATAATAATAATAATAATAATAATAATAATAATAATAATAATAATAGTAATAAAATCTCTTGCAGTAGCATTTGCAATGGATTTTGACATCAGGCATCCTGAAGTGTTCTCCCTCATGTTGAAGTCAGCATTCAAATAATCACTCCTATCCATTCAGAACAAGACTAGTGGTCCCTCTCAGTGCTTCATATCTCCATGTCTGAGAGCAGAGGCTTGCTACATGATAACTCCCTTGTCAGAATCATTTGACACAGGGAAAGTCCAAGGTCACCAAAAATTAATCCATGATCTGTTTTTTTGTCTTTGTACACTTTTGGACAATTCTCAGGAACTATCCCTACTGAACAGCCTTTCTGCCCTCATCTGTCTGCCAGTACTCACTGCAGGGACTTCTGAAGTGATCCACATCCAGACATCACAAGTTACCAGACTGTTCTTGATAAAGTCAACCTTAAAAATTACATTGTGAGTTGCAAGAATTCAAGAGGTGACCAGTGAATAGCTCAGGCAATCATTAAGAGAAGATAGACCATACAGGAGACAGTGGCTAGTCCATTGTCCCACTTCTCTCACATCCTTCATTCAGAATCCTATCACCAACATCAGCAAAAAGGGAACATCTTTGTATCAGCATGAGGGTCAGCACCTTGTTCTCTCCCAAGTAGTGCTTACTCCATGACCTGAGCTCTAAATGCAGTCAGCTTGAGAGACCCAAAACCACAATTTTCCCTGTAAAAAGTGCTTGACCATGAAAACACTGGGATGCTAAAGCAATGCTACAAAATAGCACAAATAAGAACGCTCACCTCCATTTCATATTTTGCTGAACTCAATGTTATCAATGCATTAAATATAACCTGCATAAGCTTAATACATTGGCAACCTATGTGGAGGTTGTGCCTCTCCCTACGGTTTCTAAACTGGAGAGAGGTGGGAGAAACTGCTACTTTCCTGGAGCAGAGCATCTGCACATACAGGTTGAGATGTTCAGTCTACAAAATCACAGAATGGTTGAATATATATTGAATTAACCAATTATTTTCACAGAATCACAGTTCAACCATAGGATGTAAATGACCCAAAGTGCTATCAGAGTAAGCAATGCCTAAGGTCATGCTTCTGAATTCCAGTCTACGTGCCTGCCTTGATCCCAATTCCGGCAGAGTGTAGGCAGTTTGAATTTTAAAATTTTCATTGAGGCATTTTTATGTAATATAATATGTATAAAATGTACAACATTATGCAAAATATCACAGTACTTCATCAGATGGTGAAAATAATTATATTAAAGATCCTCAAACAATTTACTATTTTGGAAACTGTACTGGTCATAGAACTAGTAAATAGCTTTACAAGCAGAAATATAATAATTTTCAAGCATTTCAAACTAAATATCAGTAATCTCAAACTAAGTTATACATAATGAAAAAGGAAAGTATGCATTTAACAGTGAATAGTCAAAGCAGACTTCATGCTGGAAACTGCTGCTAACAGTAAAAAGCATCTCATTTGCTTTTCTTTTTTTTTTTTTCACCTCTATATAGTTGATTGTAATATCAAATTTTCAAAACTAACTGAGCTTATTAGAAGCAATTTTCACATTGCTTTTGTATTCCATATAATAAGTTACAGATAACAGAAAGGCAACTCAACTTAAATTCCTTAAAATAAAACACTAGCAACTTAGTTGCCAGGTGAAAATCATTGTTAGTTGAAAAAAAATATTTCAAGAGGTAAATAAAAAATAATTGTTGAAAAAGTCCCTCATAGTTTTGCTAAGAACAATTTCTAGGTTTTTAAACCTATATTTCTCATGTCTTGTTTAGGTGATATTGCTGACATGTTTCATTTCAAGCAGTGTTTATGATACTGTGTTTTGAGAAATCCACTGCCATAGATTGCAGTGAAAACAATTAACTCCTGGACTAGAAGCTGCTGTTGAAAATGCTATTTCTGACAAGACTTTTCCTGTAGGAAATGCATGTTAAAAAGTAAGTCAACATGGCCAATATTCAGAATGACATGTAAGATGTAAACTTTGCAGACTAAGAACTATTTACTTTTAATTTGGAAAATACCTTTACCCAGAACTGCAGACCTCAGTGTCATTCTACCAACCAATGTATCTACCAGCCCACAGAACTGTGCTTACTTCTTGTTCTGAGCACACATATCCCTTGGTGGTCTGCCTTTGTGTCTCACAGAACTGTCAAGAACTCTCACTTCTACAAGTATCTAATACTTTTACATGTCCTAATAGCTTATGCTACCATGTTCCCTTAAAATGCAGCAGGCATTTATGTGGTGTGCAATTTTTAGTTTTAGTTTTTTAAGGGGGAAAAATACAGTTTTATCCCAATGCTTGGGACACCTATATTCTTATGAAATAGAAAAGATTATTAAAGACTAATTCAAAACGTTATTTGCAACTCACACATATCACTTTCAAGAAGAATCTCAACTTTCACAGAAGCATAAATTGATATCTTAATAATTTTTCAGATTTCACTCTTTTAATCTGTCGCAGTTACAAGATGTTACTGTGCTACATTATACCAGCTCCTTTAGAGTCAGTAATGATGTTAAGTCAGCCACTGTACAAGAGAGTTTCGGAAGTGCCAACAGGAACAGATTTTCATCACTAATCCATTCAGAAGTTACTAGTTCATCTAAAGTCACATTTTCCCAGATGAATGACGTGTACAACTCCATAGATCTGTAAGTCTTCTTGAAAGTAAAAACCCAACAATGATTCTAGATTCACAGAATTGTTAAGGTTGGAAGAGAGCTCTAAGATCATCTAGTCCAAACCATACATCCACCACCAATATTACCCACTAAGACATGTCCCTACATCTATTCTTTCCTTAAACACTTCCAGGGATGGTGACTTCACCAATTCCTGGGCAATCTGTTCCAATGTCTAACTACACTTTCTGAGGGTGATGCATAGTTTATAAATGCAGACAGAACAAAAATTTTGTTCAGCTTTTTCACAAATTGTATTTCACAATATCGATATAACACATATCATTATATATAGCAATGTCAACTGCAAACGTAGAATCCTTCCCTTTTGCAAAAACTAGCATTTCACATAGGGAAAAGAAAATCTAACTGGGGTAGCCCCTAAATTCCAGCTGATATCCTCTGCATGAATTTGTGTTGCCACTTTCAACAGCAGAAAATCATAGTGGGATACTGGAAATATTTAAAGGTCTGCAATGAACATCCGACAGGAAAAATATCTTTCAACATACTTCCATTTGTAATTGGAAAATATCTTAAGAAAAAGACAAGAAATAAATCCTGTCACTTAAGCACTTAAATAGACACATGAGCAGCAGGATGCAACATGAGCAACCTTCTCTGCAGTCTTGCCCATCCAAGTAGCCATCCTCACTTCGGCTTCAATGCATGCATGCTGGGAGCCACAGAACAAGGCAGTCACAAAAGCAGCACGTTCAGAATTAACCTGAGCCAAAAAAAAAGCAAGCTTTTTTTTTTTTTTTTTTTTTTCCTCTGAAATTCTCCCAACATTCATTACGTAAGGTGATGTGAAAAAATGCTTCAAATATCTAGCCTGTAACTATATTTTGCCAATCTGCACGGAGAGGATCTGTGGCCTGCACTTTCCTGTTCCATTCCCACACTGGCACCAGCTATGGAGTCACTGAACGTGCTATGACTGAAGCAAACCACGTAACTGAGGCCCAAGGAAGAAACTGAAGGTGCTTCAGACTACATTAGCTGGCAGGGATGCTGAAGGGTGAGGTCATTGGGTCTTGTTGCTAGGATTTGTTTGTTTGTTACAAGTAGGTTCATCAGAAACCATTACTGGGCAGTAAAGCTCCAGAAAAAAAACAGGAAGTATTGACAAAGCCCCTGAAAGGTCACAATTAAGTGTTTGTTTTCCTTTGAGCTCAGCAGAAATGGAGGAGAGGGAAGTAAAAAAAAAAAAAAAAAAAATCTGAAGAATTCATGATGTGTACTTTCCTATTTTTGTGTTTGCTTTTTGTTTTTTTTAAGCATCCAGGGAAAGTGAAGTGATAACGACTGATATTAATTTGTGTTTCTGCAAATCTAGAAGCCTGCTAAATTGTTAGTTGGTTTTAAAGTCAGTTAACTCCCCAGATGGCATTTCACCAGATTAGCTCCTTCTCAGATTGATTTTTCCTTGAGTAAAAGAAAAAACTGCACAGATGAATTATAGAAAAAGAAAAAAAAAAAAAAAAAAGAATTCAGAACCATTTCTAAAAGCTGTCACCTCTAATGCAGAAAAATCTTTGTCCTTTTAATTTTTCATAGCATGTATATGATAAAAACTTGCTTTTGCTTCAGAAGATGAAATGCTTGTTTGGATTTTAACTTCTTATTTTTAAAACCTTTAAGATCACAGCTTTAAAAGTGAATCCTTTTATTTATACAAGGCATTTTCCCACATTTTGGGGAGCTGACACACGAGCTTGTTTGAATTCTGACTGCTTTTTTTAAACCAGAAATAAAAGCTACAAGTAGTTTATTCCCGAGACCAGTTAGAAAGGATATTATTCATTTAATATAGATTAATTCAACCATTAACTGGAGTTTACGACCACGACAGACAAAGGCATCTGCAAGTGCATTCATCATGTGCTGTAAACACAATGGCCCTGAATGTTCAGGAGATGCAGTTATAAGCAATCAATAGCTCCATACTTTATACTGGTGTTATTAATGGCAGGCTGAGGGAATTTTCTCATGAGTTTGATTTTTAAGTGTTTGAGAGATGTGACCAAAAGAACAACTGAAGGCGGGTGGGGGGGGTTCAAAGCACATTCATAACACATATTAATAAATACAAATAAACTGACAATTTAGGAAGTACGCGTGGACAAGACAGATAAATGTCTTTAAAACTTCAGCAGATAAATAAATATGCTGTTAAAAGGCAATAACCTGCTTTCATTTTGGAAATTCTTGTTTGCCATTTTCAAGTCACTGAATTAAACCCCCATTTCTGCCAGTTAATTCCATACCTAAATTTTCAGTAGAAACAGATAATAATTTATAAAGACTGACGGTGGGGTGCATCTCATAATATATGTGTATTTAGATGCCATGCAGGCATTTTTAAACTAGTCAACAATAAAAGAGTACTATATTTTCTAAGGAGTTGTTTTTACTTTAAAGCAGATGAGTTAATTAGATCACATGAATGGCTCTCTGGAAGTGCTCATTTTTTTACACTGCTTATAGAAGAAACATAGGGAAACATCAGCTATAGTTTTCTGTACTACAAATACCTTAAATGAAGTAAGATGAATTGAAATCTGACGATATAATTTTATTTTTAAAGGCCAATCATTGGTGATGTAGTCTCTTACTCAACAAAACTCTCTTTTTTCACTATAAAGTTAGTGACAGCAAGTTTAATGTAAAACTATCATGCAAATATTGAATTATAACTGGGATGGTCCTTTCCTACAGAACAATACATTAGAAAAAAGCTGTAAGCAATGTGTATTGCATGAGTACAGAGCGTCTTTCTACCACTTATGATGAAGTGATATCCAGAGTTTCAGATATTAGACTTTGTGGATAAAAGAAAGAAAATCTATTTTGTTTATATCCAGAGATGTGCATTGATTTCTCTCAAGACAAATTAACCTTCTTCCATATGTTTTCACTTGTAGCTGATCCTCAGCTGTTTCCTACAGTTCAGAAACCTGCCACCACCTCTTTTTGAGGACAGCCTATGATATACACCAGGGATTTAACATCTCTGGTCAACATTGGATCCAATGATATTTCTACAAGAATCTCCTACAGAAGGACAAAAGTAGCACCTTTGGAGACAATCCTATCCATATCCTCTCTTTGAGAAAATTCTAAGTACTACAGCTGAATGGAATTATTTTGCCTGATCTATAAAGAAACATTCTACTATGTTCTCTGAAAATGTATGCATATGTTTGCTCATAGGCATTTTTTACACCTAACAGCATTCCAGACATAAAGCAACATTGCATACAAAAACTTAGCACTGTTGTCATTTAAATTAGAAATAAAATATTTATTAGTATGTCCAGATTTAAACATTTATAGTTTAGATTTCCAGATAAAAGTTAGTTTATGTTATTTCCCACACAGAAAGAAATATAGGCTTTTAGAATGCTTCTACAAAAGAAAATGAATCTTGGCAGAGACTCAGTTCAACAATAAGACACCTAAGTTTAGCTAGATATCTTCTATAATCCATAAGGTTTCTTTCCATAATCAACAGAGAAACTCAATACAGTCACGAGAGTGTAAAGAATAATTTAACTGAAAAGTCTGTAGATGTCTATTTTAGGGTAAGCTTAGTACTTATTCTCTTTGTCTAGCCTACTTTGTGTTGGTACAATTCAGAATTGAATTTGACTAACGTATCTTTCACAACAGAATTATATTTGGCTTTGGACTGCATGTGAGCTAACTTTACAGCTCAGCAAGATGATAAAGATATGCTTGAGAAATACAACTAAGACAACTGTTGTAAGTGCAGTTAGGTAACTGAACACAGTTTAGCATTGATATAAACAAAATATATTTTTGTGAGAATATTCATCTTATATTAAGACATTGCTGAACTATCTCAAAGACTGTTTGCCTGCTGATATGAAATGTGGTATCCTCTACATCGTGCGCTGAACCACTGTCACTTCATGTTTGTGAGATAATGCATAAAACTCAGCACTGCACTACACTTTAAAACAGCAGTATCCAACCATCAATAAAAATACTCATATGTAGAAATATTCTCATTTAAGATATATTTTAAAATATATATGATGTGAACAGTTTGTCATATAGCTGTCTTCCTTAAAATGGACATCCTACCATATATGAAATACAATCATAAATTATTTTTGGATTTAGGAATACAATAATTATATCAACTATTTTTACTATAATACTGAAACAAATTATGAAGCAATCCCTTCTGACTACACAATCAGGTTCTTATACATGTAAATTTTATTAGGTGCAGATAATTAGTAAGCAGTAATTCATCCAAGTAAGCTGTTATACAGATGACAGAAGATTCATATAACTTAACTATAAATATCCAATACATAAAATCCATTTTCCAAATGACAATATGAAGGTACGAAGACCATAGTCCACAAGTTTAAATTTGATGCACAACTTTTTGGTAACCAATATTTTTCTCAGTATAATTTTGTTTGAAGCTCACTGTGGGAATTTAAATATACTCACTGCCTAGGCTTACTCTTAAGCTTCAGCAGACAATGAACAAGCAAACAAGCCTCAGCAGATGCAGAACGAAACAGAAATGTGTTTCTCACAACCTTGTCCTTGTTACAGTTCACAGAATCATAGACTGGTTGAGGTTGGAAGGGACCTCTGAGTCTTTCTGGACCAACTCCTCCTCAAGCAGAGACACCCACAGCAGGGTGCCCAAGACCACGTCTAAGCAGTTTTGGAACATTTCCAAGGAAGAAACCCCACAACTGTTCTCTTGCTGAATATCACAATCAGTTGGCCACACAGAACCACCAGCTGGCCCTAAGATATCAGCACATAATCAGTATGGGGCAGACTTTTGATATAAATACATCAACTTTGATTTCAAAACTAAACATTCTTTTCCTCTTAGGAATTTACCTGCTAGAAACACATCTTCAGTTTACTTTGCAGGTTTAGGAGAAGTAAAACAGGCATAGACTGACATAGTTAAAGCCTGCTTTTGACTACTAGTAAATCCAGTAAGTAGAAAATGAAGCATTCAAAGATTATATTATTATTATTTTTTCCCCATAGGGACTTTCATATCTAACACACATTAAAATGAACAAAAAAAACAAATAAACAAACAAAAAACAACACCACATTCTAGTCATGGCAAAGATGTGAGAAATCAGACCTATAAATTCTTATTATTTGTCAGTTGTAAATGGGTATTTTGTAGTAAGGGGTTAAAAACTGATAAAATGATTAGTAACAAATTTGAGAATAAATTAGTGCAAACTTTGCATTTGTAGTGTAACCAAGACATGTATTTTGCTGAAATAAATATAGTCTGTCTAAATTTAATTATATTTAAAAGAAGAAAACATTTCTTAGTTCAGAAAAGCTTAATGGTGACTGCCCACTAAATTCCATACACATTATCTCATCAGTTCATAATAATTTATTTCCTTCAAATTTCATCTTGTGTCATAGTCTTATACAAATCCATCTATCAATCAATAGTACTTGTAACTGGTTACATACTCTCAGGAAAGGTTAATGGGGCTACTAACATAATCTGCATCAAGATTAGAGGATATGATGCAAGTTCATGTGATGAAAACAACATGTAGCATTTCTATTAAAAGCTTTAAGAATTCCTTTCGGTAAAACGCAACATAGAAAATATCAACCAACCAAAAGTGAACTAACTGAACACTGATGCAATTTTACAGACCTGAGTCCAGCTCCCTCTCGGAGGGAAAAGGAAAGAGAAAAAAAATAAGGGGAAAATTAAAGCTGAACTGACGTATTGTGAAGAAATAAGTGAGAGGATACAAGCAGTTAGTGTTTTAGTATTGAGAAGAGGAACTCCCAGGCTTGTAATTAAAGCATCTAGAAATTCTCTTGGCATCCAAATATCTTTTCTCTTTCCTTTGCTCTATTCCTTCCATACAACAATTTCTGGTTAAATTTGCTGTTAGTTTGACAACTCCAAGTTAACAACTGCACATCTGTGGAATCAGTGTGCCATTTTGCTGTTATTACAGTGTTCACCATGCCTGTCTGTTGTCAACCAACTATATGTCCAGCCTTTCAGAGTCTGAACTCTCACTCAAGCTTAAAGTTTAGCTCTTCTTGATTTGTCATTGCTATCTTAAAATATTCTTACAAATATTTTCTTATTTTACTCAAGATTCAAGTGATCGCGTATTGGCTGAGCACATGTTAAAAACTGTCTTCTCCTCAAGTACAGCCTTTTTTGTTATTTGACAGAGAGTTTTGTATTTACTGGAATGACTAGACCTGTATAGTCTGCCCTATACCGTGGTGGCTTTAATGAATTGCAGTGCTCCAAGTCCTGCACAGGCTGGAGTACTACTACAACTTCTTCAGAAAGACTTGAGAAATCCTTCACTGAATTCAGTAGTAAGTTATCTGAATGTCGAAAGAACCACAATAGCTTGAAAACATCTTGATGCAAAGCAACACATTTACAAACCCAATGGGAACAAGATTGATGATATACTTTTGATTACAATAACTGCTTTAAATGGCAAAATAACACACATTTTCCTGCTCACTTTGATCACATCTCAAGTGACTCTTGTTTTTCTTTTTCTGTTGTGTTGCAATTCTTTGTTCATGTACTGGATGACTTTGGAAAGCTCTGATATTTCAAAACACAAGGCAGACATTAAAAGTATCATGTAGTAGGATAGGGAATTGAGAGTTATTTATATCCATTAAACATGTTGTCTTTAGCTCAAAGAAACACTATGCAGTTTTATTATCCAAATACATTTTCCTTGCCTTTATACAGAAAATATATGTTAAGTACCACTGTGTTTATGCTACTTCAGCACTGGACGAGGGCAGAAATCTAAGTAGCCTAATTTGCTGGGCCAAATTATTTATTGACTTCAAAGAAAGTTCTATAGCCAGGTATGAAGAGCTATTTTAAAGAGATGCTGTACTTATGTTCTGCAGAGAGCTCTTCTGTGACCCTAATTGAAGCAAAAAGTACCTATGTACGTCCCCCAGGGAAGCCTAATTAACCAGATGAGTTCAGATCTTCCACAAACATGATACTGCAGTTATCCTGGTGGATGTGATACTGCCCATCCTGCATGGATCCTCACTCAGAGAGAAAACCTATCTACTGGCCATTATCCGCATCGGAGATTTTAAGGCACATCTCTAGCACTTTCCACCTCTCCTTCTTTGTCTCCCTTTTGGAAAATAAACCAAGACAAGGAAACCAGAAAAAAAAAGCCAGAGGCAGAATATTGGGGATTCTACTGCTCTCAGACTAAGAATGATCAAATGCTACTTTAGAAGTGCTCTAGACTTCAGACTATTACACCACTGGGAACTATCACTCCTACAGATTTGTCCTGAGCAGAGTGCAACCTGTCTAGTTGGACATGTGCAGTACTTCTTATATTCTCCATAGGAGAGATAGACAAGAGAATTAAGTGAAACAGTTTGTCAGACAAGTCTGCTATTTTTTACCCATAACGTCATTTTCTGTATCAGAACTATATGTGCCAATATTAAACAGGCACTCAAGGTTCTAGGAAGCTTGCTTTTTCTAGAAGTTCTGTCTCACTTGCATGTTACTTTTGGCAAATTAGTTCTAAACACATTTAATTATCTTCCCATGAAAAACTTAAAAACAATTTCTTAATATATAAAATACAAATAGTATACAGTCTTCATACAATTCTGATGGAATTTTTCTCTGAAATACTTCATCACATAAAAGATCATGTCAAACTAATTCACTTTTATTAAAGGTATTTTCAACTCCTTTTTTCAAAGTTTACATTTTCTTGACAATATATTCTTTCTTTATATAGCCATTATTATTACTGGAGACAATTTATGGAGAGGCATTGCACCTGGATCATGTCCCTGAAGAGGTTTATTGCCTGCTAGGTGCCCACATTTGGGACATCAAGAAGAAAATTTCAGCTATGACAAAGCTGGACGACTACTATTCCCTCTTGGCCTTTCAAACTGGGTTACATGAGGCTGGAACCAAGAAATCAAAAATTTCAAAAAAGGTTTTATGTGCCTTGGGAAGATGTTGAAGACATTCGGAGCACAGGTAGCACTCTCTTCAGTCCTCCTGGTTGGAGACTGGGGTTCAGACAGAAGGTGGGGAACAGATCCATTGAATGACTGGCTGTGGGAGTGGTGACATGCTGAAGGCTATGGGTTCTATGATCCGGGATGTGCCCTTGACAAACTAGCAATGCTGACATGGAACAGGATGCAACTGACCGGGAGCGGCAAGAATATACTAGGCAGCGAGCTCACTGAGCTCAACACCAGGGCTTTAAACTAGAGCTGTGGGAGGAAAGGGGTGCACTGTTGTGTGACAGAGAGCCAGGGAACACTGTCACTTTAGGAAGTAGTGGGGGAAAACTTCAGACTTGCCCCAGAGGTTTGTGGGAGGGCTCCTCGAGGCCTCCATAAGCCCAGCTCAAGTGTCTCTATACTAATGCATGCAGCATGAGAAATAAGCAGGAGCTGGAAACTGTGGTGCACTTGGACTACTATGATCTTATTGCTATCATGGAAACATGGCAGGATTATTTGCATAACTGGAATATTATTATTGAAGGCTATAAGCTTTTCATAAGTGATAGGCAAGGTAGGAGGAGTGGGAGAGTTGCTCTCTGTGTTAAAAAATGGATAAACTGTGAGGAACTCCCTTTGAGAAACAGTCAAGAACAGATGGAGAGCCTATGGGTTAAGGTTAGGGATAGGACCAATAAAGGACAGTTGGTGGTTAGAGGCTACTATAGGCTGCCTGATCAAAGGGAGCCTGTTGATGAGATCTTGCTTCAGCTGCAAGAAGTGTCACACTCACAGGCTCTCATCCTCATGAGAGATTTCAACCACCCAGACATCTGATAGGAAAACAACACAGCAAGCTGCAAGTGATACAAGAGACTCCTGGAGTCCACTGATGATAACTTCCTGGTTCAGATACTGGACAGACCAACCAGAGGGGAAGCGTTGTGGACCTGGTGCTCACCAGTGTGGAGATTGTTAAAGAAATTAAGATCAGAGGCAGCCTGGGCTGCAATGACTGTACCCTGGTTGAGTTTGTGACCTCAAGGAACGTGTGACCTCAAGGAACGTGGACATGGTAATGAGTGGAGCCAGGACCCCTGAACTTCAGGAGAGCAGATTTTGGGCTGTTTAAGGAACTGCTGGATGAGATCTTGGAAGCTTAGAGACAAAGGAGTGAGCAAAGCTGACTACTTTTTAAGGATGCCTTTCTGGGGGCACAAGAGCCCTCCATCCCTCAGAATAAGAAAGCAGGGAGAGCAGGCAGGAAATCAATATGGCTAGGCAAGAACCTACTGGTAAAACCGAGGGAAAAGAAGGGCATGAATAGGCAGTGGAGACACGGATTTGTCACCAGGGAAAAATACAGGAATGCTGTCTGGACTTGCAGAGATGGGATTAGGAAAGCTAAGGCAAAGACGGAACTGAGCTTGGCGAGGGATGTTAAAAACAACATGAAGGAGTTCTACAGGTGCACTGGTCTAAAGTGACAGATCAAAGACAGTGTACCTCCTCTACTAAATGAGAAAGTAGAACCGCCTACAACAGATATGGAGAAGGCTGAGGTAGTCAATGAATTGTTTGCCTCAGCCTTCACTGGCAGACAGGATTCTAATATTTCCAAGATCCATGAACCTCACATCCCTGAAACTCTCTGTGGAAACTGGGAATGCAGAGAAACCTGATCTAGTACTTGATCTAGTACTTGGCAACCCTGCCTGTGGGTTGGAACTTGATGATCCTTGAGGTCCCTTCCAACCCAAGCCATTCTATGATTCCATGATTATTAGAACATTCTCACCTTCACTGGAAATAACACCTTGTCTACACAGATTTCTAAGTAGACTTAACGTGAGATAGTGCTTAAGTTTGTAGCATTTGGAATATCTCACCCACTCAAACTCCTAGTTTTCTGTTTACATCCATTCTCCAAATCTTATAGACTTCTTGTTTCCTTTCATGCAAAGCCCAGAGGTCAGGAGAATGTGAACTAACGTGGTGCAAAAGGAATGAGAAGACTGGACCAATACATGATGAAGAATGTGGCATAAAAAATATAGAAGGGTATGAAAACAAGAAAATAAACTCTAGTGCCAGCAGAATATTAATAACTGAATATAAATGGCTGGTGTTTAAGCTGTTGAAAGAGGACAGATATAGAAAACATAACGAAACAAGACAAATTAGAATTAAAAAGTGTATCCTAATTCAGACAATAAGATATCTTCAGGAAGAAAGATTACATAAAATAGGAAGCATTTGTTCAAAAATCACTTTTGAAAGGATGTATGAGACACGTAGAGTGGGAATGACTGATTTGTAGAAGATTTCTAAGGTTTTGCATATGTAAGATGGGAAAATTGAAATTAGATTTTGTGAGAAGTGACTCAAAGAACACAAGGTAGGAAAAATATATATGTATTCAATAAATAATAATTTAAAGAATATGCAGCTAACACTGCAACTTTTGCTTGATATACCAATTTTAAAACACAATTTCATAAAACTAGAAATCACACCACCCATTTTGACTAGCATAGCAGTTTGGCAACTGCTTTCTTGATCACTTGAGTTAATGCCAGTACTCTGAACAATTCAGTATGGGAGAACTCCGTCCAAACACATACACACCTGCCTTTTGAAGGAAACACATACCCATAGATGAGACTCTTTGCAGATGAAATTCCTCTTTAATTGCTATGTATAGACAGCTAATTATACTAACTTCTATGACAGTAAATGAGCATCATGCTTACCACATGATTAGGCAAGAGACAAAGAGCATGCATTGTTACTTGAGTGAAGGAAGGTAAGGACAAAGGCCACAAAAAAACTAGGTATTGTGGATCATTCATTTGGTTTTCTACTAATTCATATTTTTTGTGTGCCACTGAACTGAATTAAATGGCTCGATGTTCTAAAACAAATTCCACAAATTAGCTAAGGAATTGTGCAAATCCCTTATGCCAACTTTTCAGTTCACAGTCTAAAAGCTCTGTCTTATCTTTTCTGTTCTTGTATATGCAAATGGTGCATTTTTTTTATCTTTTTTTTTTTTTGTTTGGGGGGGGGGGTTGGGGAGAGGGGTGAGGGGTTGTTTTTTTTTGAGGCAGGAAATAAGCTAGCTTAAAAAATATTTTTAGAACTGATTAAAAAGAGGCATTCTCAGAACTACTGGTATTTTCAGTCTAGCTTACACAATGTAATCCTGATGATGAAGGGAAAGCAATACCACAAATGTTCAAACACCCAATAGCCCAGCACCTGCATTTGTCAGCTGCTCATCATTTTCCATGCATTTTTACAGCAGGTGACTGCTCCTCAGTAAGGCAAAATCATGTTAAAATTCAGCAACTGGAGTCCTAACAGCAGGAGGAAGTGGCATCCAAACAACGTATTAAATGCACACAGATGTTTCAACAGCTTCAGCTAAGGTATATCTTCCCTGTAGCAATAAGCACATTAGCAAGGTTATGCTTCTAGACCAGCCCTCATTCACACGTTAAAATCCTCTGGCCTATTTTCTGAGACAGTTTCAGCCTAAATTTGTTAATTTAACACAGGGCATAGCCAAATCTCCAAGTGAGACTTTTTCTCAAAAAAGGATCCTGTCTGATTTGCATCACAAAGATGGGCTGAAGCCAGTTGAAGAGATGCTGATCCTGCAACTCCTTCTCAGGTAAACAAACAATATCAAAATGGGAACATTCCTCTTTATTACAACAGTACTATGAAGTTCTTTGATGGGCCAGGGCTCAGGCACAAACAGCACAGCAAAGAACAAAATAGGGCTAAGTCCACCCGGCAATAACAAACCACACATAGAACTGATAGGTACCAGGATTTTCGGAGAATTAAATCATTTCCAATTCTTTTGGTATGTGGTAATCAAAATGTTAGTAAATATGAGTGAGTTACTGGGCAGGTTATCAATGTATTTGGTTTTTTATATTATTATTATTATTTTATTTGCAGAAATTGGTCCTAAGATTACAGGGGGAATTAGAGTGTGGAGGTGACAAATCCGTCCTAATAAACCTAACAAAAAATGGATTGGATGACAAAAAAATATCCCATCACTGAGAGCTCATCACTTGCCTTTATTACTAAACATAACTGAAATTCTTCCCAAACACATTGTAATCAGTGTTTATAAACTGAGAAATAGTTTGCAAAGTGAGATTTATTCTATACAAGTCGAATTAATACTTTCAAATCACCAGATAACTTATTTTTAGAAGAAAACTATTCTGTTATCTGATTTCCATATCTCCCTTTGCAATAACTAGGTTTTTAATAAATGTTGTTACATGAGCTCTATTGGTGTCTGTGCTATTTTCATGTTACCCAGATTTTCTTTCATATTCTTCAAATATTCTTCAAATAGATTAGGGCTAAAGTACACTCCAACCTATTACCAAAGACCCAGTATTGCTCACTATTTGCAGGATGTGCTTTGCATGGAGGAGAAGAGTCACTCTCAACATTGAGGTCATAATCACTGCTCTTTTCTTTAGCTGCCTTCTTTTCTCTCAGGGTTGCAGGCTGCATTGATTATACACTGATAGCTCTTAAATCACTGCTAATGGCAAGAGTATTTTTAGCAATTGGAATAAAATTCACACCAGGAAAGTGCAGGTGGTTGTGAAATTCTGTTTGAACAATTTCTCTGCCAAATTTCCTAGGCCTGAGGCTAATTTTAACATATGCAAGCTAGGTTTGAGCCTTCTGGAAAAGAAAACACATCGAGGGAAATTGCAATAATTTTAAACATTTTTCCAGTGTTATCGAATAACAAAGTTGTTAAAAATACACAACATTAATATGCAATACAATTTTTTTTGCAATGACAGACTTTGCAACTACAGGAAATATATATGAAAGGAGGGACGATGAACTCAAACATCTGATTTGAACATGGAGATAAAATGGAAATGAGCTGATACAAGAAGATTAGGAATTATAAAACATACTCTAAATAGACTCTCTTTTCTCTCCACATACAAACAAGTAGCAATTCCACCAGGCTGAATGTGAATACTGCTGATTTACATAACATCTAAACATTTGTTTGTTTGAGAGCCAAATTCTGCAACATAAATGAGTAATCCCTTACTAATACAAATGACAATAATTAAACTATATCCGAATGAATGAAAAATGGACGTCTACTTCTTTAATTCCAAACATATATCATGGTTTGTCAATGTGTAGTGCATAGGATGTATTTAAATTTACAGTGATGGAATAACAAAAATATTGTCTAGTCTGCACTGCTGCCTCAGAACAGGACAGTAGATACACCCCTCTAGTTTGTAATAAGTGGTTCCAAAAAGACTTGTTACAAACAAATATGGCACCTGCCAAACACAGCAGAAGTACCAACTTCTGCTAGCAGAAGGAAAGAACCATACCCTGTGTTCCAAAAGCCAGAGCATTTTATAGACATGGCATAATGCACACTTATTGGAGAGATAGCAGGGAATAATGGTGTAATACAACTTCTTTTTACAAGTTTTCATTTACAAGTAACGAGGTTGTGATTATTTTAATATGATCCTACTGTTACTGCTCATAATCTGCTTATGAAAAGATAATGAATATCAGAAATTTAAAAATAAACAAAACATGTTTGAGAATTCTTATTCTCTGTTCTCCATAAGTACCAGTTTCAACCTGTCTACTTCAGAATAATTAAAGTACTTGCAACTGATGACTTTTCAGGTTTACTGCATCGCTGTGCAGATAAATGCTATCATTTGCATTGTATTTCACATGAAGAAAATAACGAGAAGAAAGTGACATTTTCAAAATATTTTCTTGAATTTACAACATTGATATTATAAACTAACAATAAAATTTTATTATTTTGCATTTATTATATTACAATGATAATAAACTGGTCAATGATGTGGTAACCATAAAATACTCACCTTATTTTTTGGGAAGCACTCTGTTGGTTGTTTTTTTTATTATTATTATTTTGTAGTAAAACTTTTTTTTTTTTTCTATTATCACTTTTTCCCTGTTCTTTAACTCAAAATCTCACATGACTATATAATCTTTCAAGCATTTTTTATTGTATTATTACACTAATTTTTCAAGTGGCTATGATATTTCATTTGATTGGTTTTGTCTTACATCGCTCTTGAAGTCAAACCATGAATTCTGGTCCATTTGATTTTCTTTCTTCCAAATAAAATTAAATTAAGATGGTTGTTGTCATGTCTTACAAAAAATTTATTTGTGACCATGTGACAAAATCTAAAAGGTGTCTTATAGAGAATTCAGGTCTTCATTTCCCTTTCTTTCTTTCTATTTATTAAGTCATCAAGACAAAGTTGTCAGCTTTCTGCTTAACTCAGTTTTAACAAGCCCACAGTTTGTCTCAGTGACAAATGAGAGAGGATATCCCTTGTGAATGAGATTCACCTGATCCAAAAAGTTTCAAAGTACAAAATTATCCTTTTTATTAATAACCTTCAGAGCTGGTAAGCTTCCGCAACCAGCCATGGTAAAAGCAATGCTTCTCAATTCGACCTCAAATATGTACAGTAAATACTTCTACAAGTAAACTGAACATTTAAATTATTTTAGTGTATTTTAATACTTAATATCCCTTGGCTCCAAGACTACTGGAAATAGAACTTACAACATGGCTGCAAGTTGCAACACTGAAAAGCTTCCAAACCTTGTGATTTACATTTCTGAACTAACAACGGCACCACTGTCTGTCATTCCACTTTGCTCAGTTCTGTAACAAAGGTTAAATTCTATTCAAAAATTTGAGCTCTGTTATAACCAATTAGGTAAGAAACCGACTTTTCTCAGTTCTTCGTAGATTTCTCTTAGATTCCTCTAAAGATTTGCATAGATCATCTTCACTTAAACAAGGAGTCTACAGAAACTTGTGCTTATGTTTAATCTAAATTATGTGAGAAACTGATTTATATCTCAAGATTATCTCTCCTTTAAGTTGTTGCATTAAGCAAACTCTCACAGCTATGGTGAGATTGTTAGCAATAAGATAGCTCTTAATTTCTGTATGTCGAGGGATTAGAGCCTATTCTACATTTCTCTTTATTGCTACTTTCTACTAGGGATTACAATAATGAATAGCTCCTGGTTTTGATGATATTGCGGCTGCTTCTCTGTAGCCCTTTGTTTACTGATGTGATTATGTAAAGTTATACAAAGATACTGCAGCCTCACAGTAAATTCAAAATATTAGCATTTCTTAAGGATCTATTGAAACAGCATCAAAGGTTGTCAGAGCTTTCAAACATGGCCTGCAAAAGTAATACTCAGAATAAAGGCTGTTCTCAGGTGACAGCCTTTTTAATAACAATTTATTTTACACTTTTCTCGAAAAACATTAGAAATGCAATAAAAAAGCTCCCAAACATCACAATTTATGACTTCCATTTTTAATTTCATTAAAGGTCAGTTGCACTGCAGACTGCTTTAGCAGTTTGTGTAAAATTATCATAGGGATCTTCAAGTATTTCCTCTAACCCAGAAGTGTTTTCCACACTGTGTACGAAGAATGCCAGTCTACGGAATGTTTTTACTGGATTTTGACTATTTCTTAACTGTTTTCTCTATGAAACTTGACTGATTAAATGATACGATTCTTACTTTATTTTCAGTGCTAGCGTACATTTAGATCAGAAAAATCAGAACAGCCAAAGAACGCTGTTAAAGGATTCTTCACATATACCTAAATCACACTTTCATCAGGTGGATAAACCAACTGAACTTTCTTTACATTCACTAAACACAAACACACCGACTTTATACAAGCCTTGAAATATCTGCATTAACTATGAACTAGCAAGGCAGAGATGTCCACGAATCTTTCACATTTCTGCCTTTCAATTCCTATTTCCTGAAATAACTTTTTTAAAACCAGATAAGCTATACAAACAACATTTATAATAAAGTACTTAATGTATGCTGCACTTGTGTGTTTATAAGTTACCAGATAACTTCTATCTTTGCACTTCTGTATTTGGAATTATCATTTCTTGACCTGCTCAGGATTTCAGCCAGTCAACAAAATGAACAATCTACTAAAACATCTTCCTGAAAGTAAGTATGCCATGATAATGACAGACTTTACTAATATCTACTAAGCTTTTTAGCATATCAAATGAAGGATGCACAATGGAATTTTTAAGAAGAAAGAAAGATTAATTCTTAATGAAGTCATTGTACACAATTCACACATCCAGTGTAGAATTTTTGTTTGTTTGTTTGTTTGTTTGTTTGAACACAGCACTCAAAAAAAAAAAAAAAAAACAGCACTCTCTAGCCAAATCTTATTACTATTAACTGATTTGTAAAGTTAAAACCATTTTCTATCTAACATCTACAGTTAAGTATGTATTCCCATATATTATCATCCTATGAATGATAAAAATTTCAGAAAGTACAAATTATAGTGGTATCTTCACTAATATCTCCATCTAGGTCACTGTTACAGAAGTTACAGTCTAACTGTATTTTTATACAATCAAAGCCCAAAATATTTTTTCCCAAATAATATACTATTAAATTTAATCAGCCTATGAATTACATTATATGCTTCTGTTGTAAAGAAGTTTGCTAAGATGGTAGAGATTACTGACTAGTAAAACTGTTCTCAGTTTAATTATGATACTGAGTTTTCAGTGAAGCCATGTATGGGCTACTTTGGTCAACTACCTGTAAAACCATCTATGAGACACCATTATTTGACAAAAAGATTAGAAGTTACTTTCTACCTACACTCCTCAAGAAGCACCAATAGTTATAATAAGACTTGCTTTATATTTGTATGCTGTATATGTTGTACAAATAGCCAAACAGCATTTGCATAATTTCTTTCATAGGGAAAAAATATATAATTTCAAAACACACTCAATAAGCAGAGTTTGATGTTGGCTGTATTTAGATGAAAGAACATACAAAAACTGAAGAAGCAGTGATGTGAATGCATTACTAATATTCTCTGAGGTAAGAATTTCACCAACTGGATCCCAATCTTGATACTAAAAGTCAGGGTCTGACACAGAAAGGATGGCGTGCTAAATCCAGGGGCCACTGGAATTGCAATTTAGATAATAGTGATCAGTGAGCTAGGAACATTGACATATTCCTTCTTTTCACTTAAGCTGTTAGCGAACAGTTCAGAGCCATCGACATTCACAGAATCACAAGGAGAAAGCCAATCCCTAATCAGATATCAGTGATGCAAACCTACTAATTTATATGATATCCAAGGACAGTCTGAATAAACAAGACACTTCCCGTCTTAACACATCAAGAAAGAATTAGTTTGGCTTTGTTTCTTTTTCCTTTGCCATATAGCTTCCTTCCTCATCCCATGGCTGCCGCTCTTCTCATAATTTTTCATCCAACACAGAGAACATAACGTTGCCCAACATCCTCCACAAAAAGTATGTACTTTGAATCCTAATCTGCCTTTCATTTGCCTTTCCATATAGTAAAACCTTGTTATTATGAGGTAAATTTAATCCAATCGATGAATTATCTTAATATGCTCTGTACTGTATAACAGAAAGGCCTAACTTGTTTCACTACATTACTGCTTTCTTTAATGGGTGTAAATGAGAACCAAGTCCTTTATCAACTTGTAAGTCATTTTAAATTGCTCTCTACTGTAAATGAGTAAAGAAAGTACTTCTGGAATGTAGGACAAAGCGCTCCACTTCTCTGACCTCAAGTTATAATGTATAAGATAAAATTCTATCTTTAGCTCTGAAAGATTTTCTTGGAAGTGCCTGATATTATTGTCTGATATATTTTAAGTTTCTGATTTTATCTTCATTGCTAGTATTCTCTTCTGCCATATTATGCTATTGTTGTTTAAATTGGAATTATTTTTATAATCTCTCAGATTTGACTAAGCTCGCTTAAAAAAAAATCTGTTATGACAAATATTACTTGTTTGATATAACTCAGATATCAAAGATATCTGCTGTTTCATGACTTGCAGAATATTTGCTTGTTAATTTAAAAATATGGCACTGCACATCCTCTATTAATCCTGGAATTACACAAATGTTAATTTAATAATTGATTACAACCTCAATAAGATTATAGCATTTTTTTCTTCTTACCACAGAGCACACTATTTAATCACTGTAATCATATTTATAACACAGCATAAATGCATTGTTATTAAAAGTAGGCATTATCTGTAGAACGCACTATACCTATTTATGCATGTTTTTAATAATATAATATCAATTCAGTCTTTCAAATTGAAAAGAAAAACAAAAAACAAAAAACACATATATATACCTTTTCTATGCAACTATGTTGTCCCTACACAACATTCAGCTCACCAGTGTCATTTTTTCTCATATATTATGTATTGCAAAATCAATGTTAAAATGCATGGTAGCTTTTAAATATCTGAGCTGAATCATTTGAATACAGCTTTAAATACTGGTGAACATTTTTATTGGGATTATTTTTTCTTTTTTTTTTTTCATGAGGGAAAAGCCCATTCTGAAAATACTACCTGGCACTTCCATTTGGCAATTGAGATAGAGTTGCCATGAGGGAGCAGTATATACAAACAGTACAGTTTGTACATGGGTTTAGCCTGAGTAATCTGCACACACTGAGGCTTTTGAGGCTTGTACTAAATGGCTCTATTTCACAGGGGATCCACAACCACTGTCAGCCCATAAGTTGCAACAAAGCTCATTTAAAAGCGAAATCACTGAGTCACTGAGTAAGGGACTTGGATTTTAATAGAGTTTAAGGTCTGCAGCCATCAAAACACAGAAGTTAACAGCGATAGAAATTCTGAAATAATTTTATTTCTCTAAATAAAGCAAAACTTTGTCATTAGTTTGACATCATTATTTCCTATGTAAGATACGGTAGGTTATTTATCTTCAAAGTAATGAGCTAGAAGAACAGCTATTGAAGCAGTTACCATTCATGAAAGAACAAGTGACCTTAATTAAGAGATTTTTTTCAAGTATGTTCTTAATTCAGAACATTTCTAACATGAAAAACATGAGAAGTTACCATCTTCTCTTCAAAAATGTGAACAGCTGAGCACATGTCCATAGGCTCTTAAGAACAACATGGCTTTTTTTCACTTCTTCCTTTAAAAATGTTAATTTTCTGAGAAGTATATTCATTTTTATGGTTCACAGAATCATAAAATGGCCTGAGTTGAAGGGGACCTTAAAGGTTAAGTTTCAAAGGGAGCTGGAGCTCCCCATCCATGTGCAGAGTTGCCACCCCCCAGGCTGCCCAGAGCCACATCCAGCCTGGCCTTGAACTCCTCCAGGAATGAGGCATTTGCAGCCTCTCTGGGCAACCTGTTCCAGTGCCTCACCAACCTCTGAGCAAATAAAATTTCTTCTAACATCTAAGCTAAAGTTTAAAGTCATTCCCCTAGGAAAATAAGACACAATGGAAATATACTTATTTCTCATTTGTATGTTTTGTGTAAATTTTAATCAGCTACCTGAGTGCTGAGCTTTCTGGAGGACGTATAAATCATTGATCACCTTGCTGCTGAGCCTCTCCTGTTTTCTTCTCTAGAAGGGAAGCATCTACTTTATCACACAGGAGTTTTAATGTCCAGGTGTCATTTTACATGCCAGAGATTTTTTATTTTTTTTTTCCTCCAGCATACTTTCTGAACACTGGCATGTTTATTATTAGTATTCATTATCACCTGAAAAATACTTTGGGATTTAAAACATCTCCCTACCTGTGGAATACAGAGAAGCTCATTCATACCTTTATCTCCCGCAGAATAGACTGCCCTAATACTCTGCTCAGTGATCTGACAGACAGACAGATTACTGAGCTTCTCAACTGTATATCACAAAGAAACACAAGCGTGCTTCCTTGGTGATAGTGTCACTACACAGCCTTCCCATAAAACAAAGGGAGAAAGTTAACATTTTTATGTTAGACTGTAAAGGAAAAGAAGGCAGTAGTGAGGAACACCAGTAAATCTAGGAGTCTTTTTTTTTTTTTTCCAGCTATACAAGAGTGATTGAACTTCCTTACGATCAGACTAAGTCCACACAATGAATTTCTAGTGTCTCATGATAGAATGACTTTTTTTTTTTTTTATGTACAGGACACCACTAAGATTTAATTATTTGCAACACAATTATTTCCTACTAATGTGCTCTGCAAAGACAAACTTTTTTAAATATAACAGTGACTCAGTAATGTTTATTATAAGTACATTTCCACAAAGAGTTGGACTAAATCCATCAAACCTGGACTCCTATTAAGTAATTACAAGTTCCTGACCATGCAATCTTTTGAAAGATAAGATCAATCACACATAATTTAATATACAATCATTGTACTATTAATTCTTCTGTAAGTGAACTGTCATCTCATATTCTCCACTTACTTGATAGTGATACTAGACACTTGCTTGAGAAAGCTTCCCAAAAGAAATAAACTTAACTTCCTCAAAATATATCTGCTAAATTTAGGTAGTAACAGCAAAACAAGTGGTTTTTTGTTTTTTGGTTTTTTTGAAAGTAAACTAGAATTACACAAACTAAAGATTTTACTGCAGGACTTGTAGAACTATTCACGTACAGATCCTTAAAATCAACAGTTCTACAGCAAATTAAAAGTTTAAGTTACTGTGATTTTCCCCCTTTATTTCATTCCAGAGAGTTCAAAGAATAATATCAACACACTCTTCTTACAGCAGCAGAAGTAAAAAAGATTACATTAGATTTGATAGTGAATCTTTTAAATGTAGCCACTGAACTACAGAGTGTATTTGGTCTTTCAATAAGAGATAAACATCTCTTCCAAACACTTTTTTCAGTTAGAAAAAAAAAAAAAACAAAACATTTTTTTTTCTATATTCTTTCTTGTTCCTTTATTACACACCATGTGAAATAAATGTTACAATGGAATTTTATCGATTTTTTTTTAATGAAATAAACTGAGATCTGTATATTTGATACTCGGATTATATGTCACAAAATTTGAGACATAATTAATATTTTGGCTTTAAAAGAAAAAGGTCTTTTTTATTTCTCCTTTTTTAGATTTTTCAAACAAGGAAACCCGAGTGATAATCTTTGATTATATCCTGAGGGCACAAATCAACACATAGGTCCAGCTTACTTCTAACAGTAGGTGATGGTGTAATCAAAAGAAAACTTTTGATTTGCATGTGTTACTGGTGCTGGGAAGAGAAGAAGGAAAACTACAGAGGATTTGAGGATGGCAGGAGAGAGTTGGCCGTCAAATATTCTTTCCTCTTAGAAATGTGTACACTTACATAAACCAGTGAAAGATAACTCTTTGAAATCAGATAGGATTCAACATGAAGTTCAGTTTCAAAGCTCAAACCACCAAAACAGGTCTTTATTATGGCAGTCCTACAATCTACTCTGAATTTCCTCTTCAGCTGTGATGGAGTAGAAAAGGGAGCACTGCAACTACATGGCTGCTTTCAGAAAGATTGGTTTCTGTTTGCTGTGACTTTTTTACCTATCGTAATTGATAAAGGAAAAGCAGCACTAGAAAACTGAAATCAATGAGCCCAGGAAGATGATGTATTTGAAACAGAGCAGCAGCCTCATCTGCCCCAAAATCTTTTCAATTGAAAGAAATTAATAGGGCAGTTTATACATAGAACTAACTTAAAACCACTTGATAAGACATTACAGTAAAAGAAATTGCAGTGCATGTCCATGTGTTTATATATTAATAAATAGCAAGGTCTGATCTTGTAAGACTGTAAACAACTACAAAATGCAAAAAGTCAGATTTAATAAAGAATTTAAGAAGGTAAAACAAGATATAACTGGCTTAAATTGGACATTAATTCTAAGATGTAATGCTGGAAGCCCTTGCTGATTTGTATGCTGAGTGACTTTGAAAATAACATAATTGCAACAGTCATCTCCTTTACAGCTCTTTAGTGTCTTGCACAGACATTTAAATGTTGACATTTAAATGCTTATGCTCAAACCCAACTAAAATCTACAAATCAAGTTCTTGATTTCCTGAATTCTTCAAAAAGTTTGACTTAGTATTTTCCCACATACAAAATATGTGATGGGCTTAAATTGAGAATGCAACCTCTGTTTGTTTTTTTAACAGTGGTAGTAAGTGGGAATGAACTTGCTTTTTTAAAAATCATAGAATCATAGAATCCTTAGAGTTGGAAGGAAACTCTGAAGGCCATTTAACCAAACTCCTCTGTAATGAACAGGCACGCTGCAGCTAATCAGGGCCTTATCCAGCCTCACCTTCAAAGTCTCCAGGAATGAGGCATAAACCAAAACACAAGGTAAGCTGTTTCAGAGCCTCACTACCCTCACTGTATTTTTTTTTTTTCCTTATATCTAACCTAAATCTACCCTCTGAGTTTGAAGCCATTTCCCCTTGCGACAGGTGCCACTGAAGACTCTGTGCCCTTCTTTCCTATGGTTCCCCTTATGATACTGGTGCTATCAGTTCACCTTTGCAGTCTTCTCTTCTCCATTTTGAAGAGCCCCAGCTCTCTCAGCCTGTCCTCATAGGAGAGGGGTTCCATTCTATGGATATGACACCAAGCTGTGAAGTGCAGCTGACACACCAGGGGGATGGGACAGCATTCAGAGGGACCTAGACAGGCTTGAACAGTGAGCCCAGGTGAACCTCATGAGGTCCAATGAATCCAAGTGCAAGGTCTTGCACCTGACTCAAGGCAACTTCCCATTACCAAATTATTTTTACAAAATATTCAAGATCTAATTTGATCAGTTAAAAGAATTAATACACAAAGTAGTATATCAGAGTTTAGTTCATTTCTTCCATGAATAGGGA
The DNA here is from genome assembly GCF_987193195.1 of Phasianus colchicus. NCBI lineage: Eukaryota > Metazoa > Chordata > Aves > Galliformes > Phasianidae > Phasianus > Phasianus colchicus. The sequence goes on along the minus strand of NC_143437.1, from coordinate 89,331,430 downwards.
GACTCGTTAACTACCTCCAAGTTCCAGATTCCATTGTGAATGATCAACATAAAATAAATGGTAAGTTAAAAAAAGGAAGAGCTTCAAGGAGAGAGTGTAAATGATACCACTGTTTTTTTCAGATTGCTGCAACAAAAAAGTATCTAGGTAATGCTGCAGAAACACCACAGTCTGTACAATCTATAAAACTCATTCAGTGCTAGATACTTCAATGACAGTACACAGAGTGTCTTCAGGAACAAATCATTTCAGTCAGTGAGAATCCATGATATGATACACTGCTTACAATGATGCAAAAAAAAAGAGTAATTACTATCATGACATCTGTCCATCCCTGCCCTGCTATTCCCAAACCATTTCTTTTCCTCAGTTTCCATAATAACTTATACCAGAAATACCTCCATTAATTCTGACCTTGTATCAATGAAAAATTAAGATTTCCCAGTTTACCCTCCCTGATTGTTTTTAAGCCTTTGTTTACAGATTTCTGCATTCCTATGTAGCACTGTGCAGCATAGATTATTACTTCCAGTCGTCTTCTTTTTTTTTTTCCCCCAAGTCTTTTGAATCTCTCTGCATGACAATTACTTGTTTCTTCCCCCGCAAAGCTCTAATTAGTGAAATGGTCTATATTTAGAAGAAATAATGGTTAGTTTTCCACTCATGTGAATTGCTAGTGCATAAAGTCAGGTACCTCAAAATGGGATGACAGTGTTAGTATACTGAAGTGCAGCTAGCATGCGAAGTGTGCAGCTGTTTGGAGCTAGTTCATAGGACGCACTGATGGCATGAGCATCTTATTTTCTTCTTGTAAGACATCTTAACTACAAGGACTACAACTACAAGGAGGAGCCTTTACCCACTACATATTTACAGCCTGAAACCCTTTCCTTAAATGTGAAGACTGTGCTTTTTAAATAATTTTTAAATATTTTTTTTTGTGAAATGCATCCCATCATGCTGGAAGCATCTTTTGATGGAAGTGTTTCATCCACAAAATCAGAATAAATCCATTACAAACTGGATGAACAATAGTAGAGGTGGTTTAGTAACTTCCCTGAACATTTTCAGCAAAACCAGTTACAGGGACTGCTACAGAAGTCTAGCAAATAAAAATTTATGAAAATGATAGAAATTCTGTATTATTCACATTATATATTGCTTTTAATAGTAACTTAAGAACATTTTGTTTCTTTTTCCTGGTTTTTGTTTTCACAAATTTTGATTAGATTGTCAACAAGCATAAATTAGCTTTATTTCATTGATATAATTGAATCTTAAGAAATCTTAAAAAATATCCTATGTATCATTACCACTTATTTTATTTAATACATATTTATATTGCTGGATAACTGAGATTTTGTTACCTTTGAACTTCAACTGGATAATCAAGTGCCTTATTCCTACACTTAATCCTACACTTAATTTTCATTTCTTTTTGTTCTGTGCTATTTTCTTCTTGGTTATAAGCATGCAGAATGAAGAAATCCCCACATGCTTAACAGAACCAGCTCCAGTAAAGTTTCTCATTCTCCCTTTCAAGATTTTCTAAAGTTTCCTGGCACACAGCCCCACCTGCACTGCAAAAATGACCCATATGTGGTGATTCCGTGGACTCCCAACCAAACTGACAGATCTGTCATGAGGAGGGTTTGAGACCTCAGTGGTGTCAGGGATGATTTGATAAAGGCTGTTATTCTCAAGGGCCATCATGTTATTTGAAGGAGAGCCATAAACACAAGGAAATAGTACACAGGCTAGGTACAAGCAGATATTTCCTGAGTACAAAAAAACTGTTAGCAGAGACCAAGCAAATTGTTTGGATGGGACTTCTGGATGCTTTTTATTTAACTAGGAAGATTAAGCATTTATATGGTGGTTAAAGAAAATCTGGAAATGTATGATTATCTTCTGGAAAACAAATGAGACAGGAGACAAAACATAAAACAGCCCTAACTTCTTTGAGACGTAACAAGACTTGATAAGCACCAATCCACTCAGCATGAAGAAAAGCCTCTGATACTGCTAGCATTTGACAGGAGCAAGCTCTACATTCTTGGAAAAAAAATGCATACTACCATCTAATTATGGTTGTCAGACAGGATTCTGCTGTTTTGTCACAGGAGTAATAACTCCCATGAGGACTGTGAATATGTTGTTGAATTGTGGTGCCGCACCAGCTTTGCAGTTTCTATTCCAACATTTCTAGCCAAGACCAAAACTGTGTTGCCAAGAGAACTGAAATGTCTGAACTATAGACTATCTCACGCCAAATTTCAGGTACTTTCTCAAGTTCTATTTTAGCAGTTGGTAAGATTACACTACAACTGGGCCGTTATTCATATATTGCTCCATTTTATGCATTCTGTTTCTGTAGTGCCCAGTGTGCAGGACAAACTATGCGTACAATGCACCTCATCTAGGAGAACAACTAACATCAGAAGAGTGGGAAAATGGGACACAGACCTTGTACAATAACTTAAAATTACATACACCTCATCTCCATACACTGCTTTCAACCTACTGTTACTCATTTGCTGTTTTTATTCAGACATCATAAACTGAGCAATTTTTTAGATGATATCTGAAAAACAGTGGGGAGGGAGGGGTGAATTCCAATGGATTGTATCAAAAGGGAGAGAGGCACTGGGGAAAACTTAGCTGCAATACCTTATTTCACACAGCAGAGGGACTGAGAAAGAAAGCCTCCCACAATCATGGAACACTTGGAAAAATGCTTCTGACTCCTGCTGCAAACCCAAGACTAAACATACGTCCAACCATGTGTGTATGTATACGTGTGGATGGCTTGTGTGCATATTGGTATATACATGTACACAAACATAACCAGCCTTTTACAGGGATGGATGAAAACGAAAGATACTGTAATGCAGATAATGAATCACACTAATAACAATCAAATATTTCTAAACTATTATTTCACTGTTATAATAAATGGCAAATATGTACTATGGTACATCTATGTAGATACGTGAAAGATATGTGAAGGTACTCGATAACCTATGAAATGAGAAAAGCTTACTGCCACGGGTTACTTCACATTATTATGCTTGTTAGGATAACTTCTCTATGAATCCTAGTATTGTTTAAAAATTATAATTATGATAGTTTAAATGTATATTCTCTAATGCTTGCCATCCATCACAGGTTTTATTGCAGTGTATCTGATGAAGATCTTTAGTGCAGAATAAAAAGCAATGGCAGAAGTGCCAGTCTCTGTATTTTTGATGATAAAAAGACAGAGTACTTGCCAGCAGCAGCTTGCTGTCAGTAAAAATGAATATGAAACAGATGCCAACTGCATGAACAGTTTGAGCCATATACATTTTTTATTAGACAAAGACATAAATTGTGACCAAACTACATAGGTGCAAGGCACAAAGAATACCACTAATACACTTCAAATTCAAACAAATTCAAAGTTCTCTAGTACTCTATTAGATAATTAGACTATTCTGTTCATATCTAGGGCAAAATGATCGTGATTAGTTAAAATATGTTTAAAAACGGAACTTGGAAAAATATATATATATATATTTTTATACTTCACCTATATAAAAAATGGATATTTTTTTACTAACACCTGTATACAAGGACTTATGTATTTGAATTGAAGCATAATTTTTCAGTATTCTGCAACCGCTAATTGTTTTATACTCTATTTAAGTTTTATATCAAAGCAATTTGTATACAGTATTGGATACTTATGCCTGAAGATTACTAAGCTCTTTCCTTCCTACTCACCTCCCAAGGAGATCATAAGCCTCTAGTTTCGTCCAATAATGAACAGGGGGAAAAAAAAATAATCCTTAGAATTGCAGAAACACAAACTTAAAGTTTTGATTTACTTTAGTTTTTAACATTCAGTATTTTGTAACAAGTCTTATTTCATCATGTTTCAATTCTTATCTATTTCAAAATGTAATTGAGAGTTTTACTTTCCATGTTATCACCCATTTACTGAGCTGTTCCATTGAACTAGATACTTACATCTCTTTAGAGATCTCCTAGAAAATGTGTGATTCCATTTCAAAAATAAGTTGGGGTTTATCAAATAAATTTAAGTTCAAATGTGTTTCTTTATTTCATATATTTCATTTCATACCAGGGTTTCATAGTCCCAAAGTTTCCAAAGTACCTAGAAAACAATGTATGGGACAGGATAGGACAAAAATGTTGAATCTAAACAAAAAACATGAAAATAGTTATTTTACGTTTGAATGAGAAAGCTGATGCAATTGCTTGCATGCGTATATTTGCATTTTCAAGGAGGTGGTAAGAATTTTGTTTGTTTTTAGTATTCCCTCTACACCTAATCAGTTTTATCTCCTAATTGCTACCTTTTGAGCACAGATGGAATAATTTGAGTCACAACTATCCCTTCTGTAGCCTGCAAAATGAGCTATACTATCATTTGAACAATTTTCCTGTTCTGTTTTTCTTGAAATGGTAGGGAAATGTTACAGGAACTTGTAGCTGAATTACTTGTGCACAGTTTATCTTGTCTTACTGCATATTTTTTCAATTCAAGTTGTCTACTGATTTTTAAAATTATTCTAAGTATCCACTCAAACTGTCTGAATGAATACTAATTACAGATGTACTTGAATTTTTCTTAAATTATTCAAAGGACATTTTCTATTTTCTAACTTACACTGCCTTAGAAGTAGTTAGATTTATGTTACATATTTTCATCTCTTCCCCTGAAGTGGATGATCTACTTTTTATAAATATAGATACAAAGTGTTAATCGCATCCAAGCTTGCAACTCACCAAGTTTGTATATTTGTCATACACTGAAGTTTCAACTGACCATAGGTGGCTGTTATTTGACTGAATTTTCTCCACATCTCCATCTGGCCATCTAGACTAGTTTACAAACATCTCTATTAAAGACCAAGAGGAATATTAAATATTTTCTTTTCTTATGAGATTTATTTCATGTAGTTCAAGAGATATTCAGATTTATGGAGAACTGGTACATTTCTGGCCTTCCATCATAACAATTTTAAAGAACTTATCTGCTTACACCAATCTAAAAAAGGCCATAATGAATAAGTAGCACTCAGTTCAAATGTTACTTGTGGAAAGTCGCATTTTCTACTGAAGTGATAGAAAACTGGCCTCTTTTTGCACTTGCAATTAGTACAGATTAGTCTGTAATGTGCTTCTAATTCTGTGTGAGAAGAGAATTCAAAACTATGTCAACTTCTCTTATCCTGAAAGGCAGAACACATCATCAGAAAGGTAACACTACAGAAAATGGAAAATAAAAAGTAGTGTTATGCTTTAGTATGGCCTACACTGTATGACCAAGATCAGATCATTCTTACAAGGAAGGGAAAGATTTAAACTTTTCCTTTAAAACCATAGTGCAAAGAAGTGTTTCAAAGTTGCTGACATGTTAGAACAGAATAAAATAGGTCAGGGGAAAGACAGAAAAAGAAAGGATTAAATGGTTAATGTTCCTTTTATTTTTTCTTAATCTACAAAGGATTCATGTCCTTTTTGAATTTTATCTTTTGTTAAGCATTGTGCTTAACATTGTTAATTATACAGGATTTTAGACTATCAGAAAAAAAACAAAAAGGTAAGGACTAATAGTGAATCCATAATATAAATCTCTGACCTTTTTCCTTTTTCAAACTTGTAAATGTCTCAGTGCCAGCCTTAAGAATCAACAAAGACAAAAACTCAGTCCTTGTGTCTGTTTTTGTATTTCTTTGAGAGCCTGAGATTGTGAAGAAACAACTACAACCCTAGTTATTTAAAACAGAAAGTCTCTCTCCAGGTAGCCCAATTCACACATTTATGCTAAAGCAAACACCTTGTTTAAAAGTACCTGTGAGCAGGAGGTCACCCAGGAACACTGGGCTTCCAAACTAGATGAGACCGCTGGTGGGAATCAGGAGGGTGATGAAAATCATCAAAGGATGAAGATATCCACAAAACAGGTATTTTGTTGATTCATAAACAAGTTGTCTATTCATAAGTTGAAAAACTACACTTAATTAGAATTAGATGAAGGAATCCAGGCTAAATTAAAGTAACTCTTTCCAAAAATAAACCTAATTAGCATGAATCAGAAGGGAGTCTCTGGATGCAAAGCTGACCTATTCTAGACAACTGAATCAGCAAACACTATACTGGGTCAAAATCACCTCAGTAACAGAACTGGAAACACTGAATTTTTGTGTGAATCTAAGAGAATTGGGGAAAAGTAATTAAGAATGAGTGATTTATTTGAGAAGAATTTCAGCAGAGGATGTACAAGAGAGTCAAAAGGATGAGTTCAGAAAAAGAAGTTATGAGGAATATGACGAAAAAGAAGAAAAGGCCTTGAGATGTGAACTTCACATGGTAATTTACCCTATACATTTCAGAACAGGAAGATGTTTTCACTAAAGTCCCTGCACACATCAAGGAATTAGAACTAGAATATGAGGCTAAATAGTTTAAGCAAGATACGAATACCATCTTTAATATAATTCTTAACTATTAATTACCTTATTTAACAACACATTGTCATTAGCTGTAAAATGGTAAACAAACAATGCATAAATGTTGTTGGCCATTGAAATGGATTAGTATTCATTAGCACAAATCTTTCACAGAGATTAGTTTTATGTTGGATGTGGTCATAACTCATATCATACATTAAAGTCTGTCTTGCCTCTCAGTAATTTCCCCCTAAAGTCTCTGTTTATCTGCTGATTGGAAAAACAACACCCCCTGAAAATATTACCAATTGCTACTGAGATAAGAACATCTCTAACTTGGTCATTTTTGTGGGAAATAAAAAGACACATATTTAGTTTTATCTCCATTAAAGATAAAGTAGACAAATCTGAAATATCCTCCTTGAAATGATTAAATGATGGTGTAGTTTGGCCATACTGCAAAACTATAGGCAACAATTTGCATAGTTCTAAAGTCTATAAATGTCTAAGCAATAATTATGAAGTCTTAAACTTCTATCAATTTGCAGCAATTTTTGCCTCTGACACAACTCATATAAAAATGTTCAGTGAAAAATTAAGATGATAAACTGATCTGACTGAAGAACTAATTACACAAAGATAATATAAAATGTAAAGATATACTGAGATAAGATTTTCCATTAAAAATGGAATGTAATACATGTAAATTGCTGGGACATCTGCTTCTTTAAAGCTCACCTTACAAAAAAAATGTGCTGTCTTTTGACAGGTACAGATTCTCTTTAGATTGAGAAACACATGATACATTTCTGAAATTATCTTTGTGGTGGGGAAATGGGATTAAACTGTAGGAAAGAAAGGATTCAGAAAAAAAAAAAAAAAGTTTGACATTTTTTGCTGTATTATTAAAATACTAGAGGAAGAAATTTATAGCTTATTTTGAATATTTCTCTTACGATGGCACTGAGGAAATGCCTAAAATTCCAGGATCAATTTTGATCATATTAATTTCAATGTACTTGGTAACATAACCATGAAGAATACCAGAGTAGTCACAGCAGTAAAATCATCAGTTGAGTGTATGTGTCAAAGAAAGGTGTCTGTAATAGAGAAAGCAATAATGAAGATCATATCAGCAGTTTTCACAAGATCACATTAGCTCTCCAGAGGGAAGATGGCAATTCTATATAAACAAAAATGAATACCTAGCTAATGAATAATACTATTCTTTTGGTCTGCACTAAGTCCTTTACACTAATCTCTCGTATTTTGAGACTTTCTCTATTTCTTTAACAAAAAAGTGTTTGCATTTTTCTTTCTTTCTTTCTTTCCTGCAAGGAAAGAAAAAGAACCTATGACTGACACAACTATACAACTGCAGCAGGATAAAGATACGGACACTGCATGTTTTCTGCGTGTTGAAAGCAGAACAATTACAAACAAGAAATATATGTCTATTCTGCTTCAGTCTTTTGGCTGCTCTGCTTATGGATTGACTTTGAAGGCTAGACAAGTAATAAGATCAGCACTGCTAAACTGGTTTCAGACACATGAGATAACAGTAAGTGTTAACAATGCAATGCTATAGGATGTTCAGCTTGCATACCCCACATTTAGCATTTGTAACTGTGCTACTGAGCCACAGTAAAGGCTGCAAGAAGCTCATAGATTTTAGAAAAAGAAAGACTTGGTGTTATTTCAGGTTGGTATTATTTCAGTTTCAGAAAATCCACTTTGTTTTTCTTTTAAGGTAAAAAAAATTTTTTAAGCTTCCAATATTTGTCTGCAATTAATTTCCAGCAGTGAAATATTTAATTTTGTGCCTGCTCTTAAAATCAGATATGACTCTTACACAGCACCTATCATATTTCTAAAAGTATCAACTAAATTTTATGAGGTACAGATTTCATAAACGTATATGTATATACCTTTTATTACTTTTCTACTGCTCAAGAGTATAAATTGGAAATCGTATTGCTCTAATGCTGGCATGACATTAGAAATATCAAGGTCTGTGAAAAATACTATATAGTTTTCTATGCTATGTAGCCAAAAAAAAAAAAAAAAAAAAAAAAAAAAATTAGACAACCAATACTCTGTGCATAGTGACCAATGACAACATAAGCACAGTTTCCTAAAAATTCTGTTTTCCGTGAACTTAAACAGCTGATAAATATGGTCATTCACATAGCTTGTATTAGAATTTGACCTAAGTGATAAACATACAACAGAAAAACCTGAGTCACAATTAGTAGGACAGAAGTCATTTGGCAGTATACTTGTTCAGTTGATAAACTACTCACTTGTTGAAAACCTACAAGACCTACTAAGGCACTTGTTTTCCATTCCAAGGCATTTTTTTTCCCATATTTGTGTCTGTGTATCGTAAAAATAATACAGACTATCATGATATAGTTTCAAAAATGCACTGAGCTCTTCTCCCCAAAAGTTTTTTTTTTTTTTTTTTTTTCATTACAGGCTTTGGTCCTGATTTCTGATGCTCTTTAGAGTAAAGCAAAAATTGAAGTAATTATTTTCATTTTGAAGGAATTGTCTCAACTACAAAATAGAGTCAAGTTCACTCTGCCTCCTACAGGGAAGACTGAATTATTTCTGTAGAGTATATAATAGCAGACTGGGCAACAACATGAGAGGGATTCTGCAATGATCTGTTTCTAATAGAGGACAAGGTTTAAGATTTTGGCTATATCTCAATAATTGAAACTTGGTGTGAATTTTGAACATGTCAGGTGAGTGATCCAGTCATCAGTCTTTGATTACAGAGAAATTTTTCTCTGTTTTTTTTTTTTTTTCCCCTACTCCTCTAGGATCCTGAGCACTAAGAATTATTTTGACAAAAATTTCAGTGAAATCAGTACATTCCTATGGAAAAAAAAAAAAAAAAAAAATCTGTTTTGATTAAGTCTGCATTTTTTTTACTACATTTACTAACATTCCTGATTTCTCCTAACAGCATGAGATATATTTTATAGATAGTTCTAAGAGGAACTGAGACAATATGTTTGAAACAATATGCCAGTGATTGAGTCACGTATTCACTACATCAGAATTGTTGTCACTTTCAACAGGCATACACATTCTGTCACAATCTGGATAAACTTAACTAAAAATCTGAAATTCCTTGAATGGGGCTTTTTCACTTTGGCTCTTCATATTATGGCTAAAATGTGGTCTCTACGTAAGTTATTCCTAAAAGCCAGAGCAGCATTTCATCATGCTCTTATAGAAATCAGATATATCACTCAACTTTGGGGGCCACTATATGAGAGAAGCCTTGAGGCAAGTTGAGGAGCAAATCTGCTGCCATGTAACACAGCACTGAAGAAATGTATTAGCTCTTTCTTTCTGACTGAATAACTGAAGTCAAATATGCTCTTTTTTCAGTTTCTATTTTCACTAAAAATTCAAGCGTTTTCATATGGCACTACAAACAATTTGGTGTTGAAAGGTTTTCCCTTGAGGGAAATACAATGCTCCAAGAAGACAGTCACATGGCTTCTCTGAAAGACATTTTGTATTTGTCTGCAGAACACTTTGGATGACAGAATTAAGTAGACAGTTCTACAGAGAACGACAGAGAAAATAAACTCCTCTGCCACATTCATTTTAAAACAACAAATATTTTGATCTGCACTGAACCAGAGCTTCTTTCATGACTTAGAAATACTTAATATTTCCATTGCTATTTAAGGCACAGAAAAGCTTCACATTAAAATAAAAAATCATCATTCTTGATCACCTTTCCTTTTTATGAAAGCTACTACACCAATGATTTGTTTGTTTGAAGTACTTAATACCTAATCCCTAGAGGTTGATGCATGATTTGATTTGAAATCTATGTATTAAAATTAGAAGTCCTTCTGAGAAATAAAAGATGAAAGACTTAATGGAAAAATCATTACAGAGCAAAGATTGTGACAGAATATATTTTATTAAGACTTCCTGGTAATGGAATTTCACTTGGTTGTGATTTCATATTTTTGTCCTCTTATTTTCCACACTAAATGTGCAGTGGCTTTCAGGTCAGATGGCACTCGTATGCAATTTAAGCAGAAGAGTTAAAAGGTGATATTTGCAAAGCCATTTGTGAGAGATTCATCAGAAGTGAATTCTTTGGAGGGTTAATTTTGAATAGATCTTTGAACTTGATATTGATCCCTGAGACTTCTGAAATCAAATGTGGATTTTATCAGGTAACATAAGAAATCTGTTAGGTTTTATGCTTGTACATAGGTAGATAAAAGAAACATTTTGTCGTTTCATTGTGTTCGGTTTTTTTTTTGTTTGTTTCTTTTTGTTTTTTAAAGTTAGAAAACTTAGATTCATAAAATAAGATCTTGTGACGGTATCACTATGATAATATAAGTCTATTTTAGAAATAAATTGCTAAATTTTAAGAAAAATTTAGAAGGTTGCTCAGTTTTAGCCAGAATTATAAGAAGTGCAATGAGACACAATACTGTATGTTGGGTTACAGAAAATAATATATTCTATTCTTTCAAGTGTCTTGGTTTTGGCTAGGAGAGAGTTCTTATTTGTAACGGATGACATGGTGCTGTGTTTTCGATTTTTGATGAAAACAGTGTTGATAGCAAACTGATGTTTTACTAAGTCAAACATGATTCTCCTCCTGGTGCTGCCTTGCCAGCGAGTAGCTGGGGCTGCAGGGAACCAGGTTGGGGCAGTACTGAGAAGCCTGACTTCAACTGGCCAAAGAAATGTCTCATACCATATGGAGTCATGTGGATCAATGCAGGGAGCTGACCAATGGAGGTAGATGGTTCTTGGAGACTAGCTGGGCATTCAGTTGCTGAGCAACTGAACTATGCACCATATGTATATCCTTATTTTACATATCATCACTATGATTTCCATTCCTTTTCTGTCCTATAAGACTTTATAAGTCTTTATATCAAACTATGAGTTTTACATTTTTCTAACTCTCTCACTCATCCCAAAGCAGGAGAATTGAGTGAACAGCTATGAGATGCTCAGTGGACTGCTGGGCTAAACCACAAGTAGACCACTAAGTAGAGCAATAACTGCACCATTAAAAATCACAGATTTCAAGCAACATAGTAATTAAACTTTAAACAACACATCTAGTTTAAGAGCTTTAGAGTGCAATTGAAGGTCAGTTAACATACTGGTAATAGTTGCACCCCTTCCAGAATTACTTAAACAGCTAAGATCTCTACATTTCCTGATACAGCACCAAATTGAAGTATTTATATCAATCTGTTATCTGAGATAATTTGAACAGAGAGGGAATAAAATTCTGTTTAAATAAGAATTTTTTATTTTCTGTGGCAATAATTATTCTGCCATTGTACAGAAACAGCACAAAAGCAATTTATTATAGCAGGTTTTTTTGTTAGAAGTTAGAATGAGGCAAAGGATTTAACAGGAACATCTTGCCTATACAAGCCTGCCTTTCTGATGTGTTCACCCCTTTCCAAACAAATTAGCCAACAATTAAACAAATCTACTGAGAATTAAAAAAAAAAAAAAAAAAAAAAAAAAAAAAAAAAAAACTTCATGTTTTCAAGAGAAAATGTCAAAATAATAGACAAGAGAATTTGTAGTTTACTAACAGAAACCAATGGTATAAGACACAGCCACACTGCGTGTACAGCTGCACACACAGCGAAAGCATTACCAGAGAGCTCTTCACTACAATTTATTGTTCCCTAGACCCAGAGTGATGTGAGCTACTGAGAAATTCTAAGTAAGCCAAAAGAATACTGAAGGGAAAAAAAAAAAAAAAAAAGTGTATTTTTTCTTTCCCAGTTGTAGTCTGACATATTGCTATTAGCTTAGGCATTTATGAGAGAACATGGTAAGCACCTGAACTGTGCAACTTTTTACCGATTTTGAGTAAAGTGCTACTTGACACTAACCTACTTACTCTTTTGAAATATGCAATCATATTAGCATCCATCATAATAAAACATTTCTTAGAATTTAAATGCATTAAATAGGTGAGGCAATGGTGAAAAAATATCACAACAAAATGGATTGCTACCTTAAGCACAGAAGTCCATCCAGGACAGGGGTAGATGTCACCGCTAGCTTTACCTGCTCTTTCTGCTTTCCAGGCAGTGATATGCTTTGAGAGCACCTCTACACAGTTGCCAGCTTCACCTTGATCCCAAAACAGTAACTAGAGACAACTGGTTGTAAATAAACCTCAGTTTGTCCTTGCAAACTAGACCAGAAAGAACTGTAGCGTTCTTTGGGTCAGTTTTCCAGTAGCACAAAGGTCAGTGATCGCATAGAGTTCTAATATAGGCATTGACTGTTAAAAAGTCTCTAGGCTGTTGTAAAATAGTACTGGACCAGTTTTGTTCAGCTATTGACTTAGATATACAATGTGCTTCAACATATCAGAAAGTCCTCTGATGACACGGAAAAAAAAAAGAAAAAAAAAAAAAAGTTTTACATCTGAACTTAAAAGACAAAATACCTAACTACAAGATGCATCAACATAAGCTGCACTGTATAATATCTTCCTATTTATCCTAATCTCCATCACGTTTTCGATCTCCATATCAAAAATTCTAACACTTAGACTTTTACAAGTGTTAATGTCTTGACCAAAACGAAACAATCATGAAAACTTTCATGATTAGAAAGAAAAAGAAATCTGAATTTTTCACAGACATCAAATAAAATGTTTTGCACTGCAGGAGAAAATATTTAACTTTACTAGATGGAAACAAGTCACCAACAATGAACAGAAACTTTAGTGAAGCCCATGTGGCTGTACAATACATGTGACTGTTACAAGAGTGAGTTCTCCATAATGAAAATCTTAATTGCAGTCCTTGCTTAGCAGCAGTTGATAAAGAGCAATGAATTTTTGATACGTGTACTTTTTCTGTTTCTTTCCCCCAGATATGCAGTATAACAGACATACATAAAAACAGAATTTTACCTGAATTGTCACAATCAGGTAATATAACTTTGGTTCAACTAAGGTAAATTAGAACTGAATGGTTGCATGGAGCAATTGCTAATCTTTGAAATTATAAGCATGCTCTTGCACTTTTTATATTATTCTTCACGTACTTTATAATGAAAACCACAAATCCAGAGCATTTTGCATTGATTTTCAAGCCAGTTGCTTCTGTACTTGTGAGCAATCAACTTAAGCTTACTTCTGTTATCATAAATCAGGAAAAAAAGAAATAATAATGAATTCAATGAAGAATGAAAACAATGCATTTTGGGTTTAATTAGATGTAAACTAGGATAAATCTAAACCAAAAATCCAAACTACTTTACTGCATCCTTTTGTTAACAGCATATTTTGAATGTAATTGAACAATCCATTACACGGAAGAGTAGGATGATCCACAGTCTAAGAAATCTCACTTATAATAAAGTTTTCATTTTAAATATCTTGATTGTGAAGGAGTGATTTTGTATATTTTACTAAACAGTCAGTTTAATAGCTTTAATGACAATTCATTTCCATTCTTCTCTGTATTCCCTATTTTTATAAATTCATCTGTATTTCAATTCTGATGGTCATTTGTAAAGAACTGCCTCAATTTCCCTGGAAGCCATATCAGAAGATGAGAGGCAGCCTTTTTAAGAGCCAATGTTGCTTCATTCACTCCTCAAATAATGAAACTCTACCCCTCAGAGGAACAGCAGAATAAATGAAACTCTACCCCTCAGAGGAACAGCAGAATAATTTGGACATAGCAAACAGTCTCCAATCTGGAGAAGAAATGGGGAATTTATATAACTTGTTTATCTAGAAAATATATGCAGGGACTGCAATAAACAGCTTATAATTCCCTGCATGTGAAAATAAGTAAAGAGCTGCTGGATGTTCAGAAGCCACTGACTTGAACTTTCTTGTCTTTGCAGAATTTTACAGAAACTGATCTTATGAAAGGAAATCTAATTCCTGTATTTTTCTGTGATACCTGCACATCTGTGGTTACAAATCTTTTCACTACCTATAGTTAGAGAAGATGTGTTCCCCCATTTTGCAATAGAAAGGAGGTCTGAAAGGAATTGTGTCTAAACGCTGACAAAGAGAACATGTTTTGATTAAAATAGCATTATATTTTCTGAAATTGTTTCACAGCATCCTTTTATAGGAAATTTCATTCTAAGCATGCACAACCAACAACCTGCAATGATCACTTTGCACCTTTAGATATGTTTTTTAAAATCCCTCTCATAAGGCACGTAAGCATCATTTTAGCTCAAGTTTTCTGCCATGTGTATTTTAGATGTAAATTATTAAAGATTTAGAATACAGCTGTGAAATATATATATCTGTATGCCTACCTTAACTGTCTATATACCTAACACCTTTACTGAGGTTTTAGATGCTTCAAACTTCAGAACAGATGTGTTTCTAGCAAAACAAAGTAAACATTTCTAGAAATTTAAGGACATGACATTGTAAGATTTCTCCAAAAGGGAAAAGACAGGAAAGAATTACAGGTCTACATTTTGCGGCTGTACATAATCATGAATTCTAAACATATCTAAATAGGTACTTAGCATTCTTTAGCTAGAACAAATTTTCTTTCACATGAGAGCTACAAGAAATTGCTCCGAATATGGGTCCAACATTAAAAAAAACAATGATTTTTTTTTTTTGAAATTTTGCAATTTTCAGAATGTGTAAGAAAACAAAGTCCAAAGTTTTTTTTTTTTTTTTTTTTTTTTTTCTAGTATTTTTCTCTCTTAACTGTGCACAGAATTAATATTTAAAACCATACAAACTCATGCACACATAAGTTGAGAGGAAAAAGATTTATAATCAATTATGCGAATTCAAACATTTTTAAAAAGTAGGACAATTCTGGTGCTGCAAGTCTGTTCCTTTAGTGTTTTAATGTTACATTATTCAGATATAACAACAACTGTGTCAGCTGCAGAATAATGGTCTAATGACATTTCCACTATAGCGTGTTCCTCTTAGGACATGGCCCAGATCTGGTGGGTAAGACCTCAACTTATCTTTATCGTGCCACAGGGGAGATGCACGTGCCTGGTTTGCTCCACATCCTACTGCAACCACTTGGCAGGAAAACAGACTTCAGTGCTTTTATCAAGCCAAGAAATTCAACACTCTTGATTCCAACAAGCACGGCAATGGCTTGTATTCAAGAATATTATTTCACATGCCTTTAAATCTCTCCATGATCTTACTTTTCTGCTTCCCCAACTTAATTAAAACATAAAATTAAGTGGAATTAGAAACAAAATTCTAGTCTGTGTGATTTTTCCATCATGATAACTAACATTTTTACAGTACCTAGTTTCTATTGGATCATAAAGCCTTATCTAAACACAAACCAATTCACAAATCTTCACAAATGTAAATCATTTTATACGCATCAAATATATGCTACATATAAAGAGGAATATATAAATTATTTAATATTTCATATTGATACTGTGCTTATTTTATGACATAAAGAAAACAAAAAGGCCACGTACCAAAAGAAAAAATAGGTAGGTGCCCACAGTGTGAACTGCTAAAATTGCAATCTGAAGGGAAGCATAAGCTCATTATTCTTCAGAAAACATTTAGGTCTCATTTAGAAGACTGAAGAGGCTCTTATGTCCACCCTGTCACAGTATCTGTTCTGTGTAAGAGACACATTTCCTTCTAGCATCATGTCCTACATTTTCTACAGAAAGCAATTTGCCATCAAAGGATTTGCCAACTTTCTGAAATCTGAAGAAAGCAAAATGCTGGGCAGAAGTGACAACAACATAAATATTCTGGTTCCACTAAAGACATCCATTTCTGCTTAGAGGATTTGGCTTAAGTAACTCCTTTGAGAAAGCCTGCTAAAAAATGAAAGGATTTAACTTCAGGCATCTTGCAGTAAGTCTCTGTGCCGAAATGTGTCCTCTCCTTTCCAGCACTGTTTCAAGATTCCTCCTCCCCTTTTCAGCTCTGGTCAGAGACGTATTTTCTCTGTGTATGTTTCTGTGAAATGCTATCAACACCTCCCTGAGCGTATAGTTGCGAATGAAGATAGAAGCAGGGCACATGGCAAAAGATGGAGCCTCAATAAGGATTCTCAGTGTGCACAGCGCAGGAATTGAGAGGAATCTCATGATTACTAGGCGGTGTATCAAAACCTCTCTGTAGGATTAAAGGTGATTACCCTGACATAGGACAGTACAACTATTAGGTACCATGGGCTGCCACCAGTTTCTACTCTTACACATTCCTGCCTATAGTTCTGTTCTCAGCACCCTGGCTTAAGCCTTGCCCCAGTCAGTGCTCACCACTGTCCCTCGTGCTGCTATCAGCAATGATCTGACAGCAATTTATCTCCAGAACATATGTTTTTATTACTCCTCTACTTCCTGGGAAGAGTGCCCATCTGAAAAATCATGCTTCACATTGAGTGGAGGAGCATTTTGACTTGTGTTAAATATGATCCATCTGCCAGAAGTCCCGTTTCCATGCTGCTCATCATCTTCTGATCATTTGGCACCTTCAAAAACCAGATAGCAAAACAGCGAGGCAGACTGCAAAAATTATACTTTATAAATTCTATATTTTTTATTTGTTTCTACCTTTGTTATCTTCTGTAATTTTCAATGTTTCAGATATATCACATTATTTTCCTGTTATCTGCTATATTTCTAATCCACAAATTTTGGAAACTCATGTGCATACTAGTACACAAAACAGATTTCATATATTACCACTTTCTAAATTCCAAAGGTTTTAAAGAAAAAAGTGTTAAACTTGCAGCCATCAAAATAATACAACTGTTCCCTGACTAAATGAAATAAAATAGTGTAACAGTTTTACTCTATTCCTGTACACAGTATGATAGATCTCTCAATGATAATGTAATTCATCCAAAAGACATCCTTTGCTGTGTATGGAACAAATTGTGCAAGAAACCAGCAGAAGCTAGTGGTAGTGTCAGCCATTTCAGGAACTACTTTCCTGATCTTTACTTGAGACTGGTGCAAACCACAGAACAGCTGCCTTTCAAAAAACTGAAAGCTCTTCTACAGTTGGTTGTTGTAAGTCCTAGATTACACTGTCAGAGTTTCTGCACTATGACTTTGCTCCAAGGAAGGAGAGGATGTGCTACAACAAAGGAAAACATGATAAAAGGAAAATGTTCGGATTAATTTGCAGTTTTGTTATATGTTCTGCGCAAAGGCAAGGTTGCATAGTCCTGAACCATTACAGCTGACGCATTTTTTTTTCTGGAGTAATTCTTATATGTATCTAAAAATAAAGAGTATTTATTACTTCCCAAATGTTCAATAATTCAATTATGAAAATATGTGAAAAGGTAGAAAATCAGTATTTTTTCTGGTGTAATATACAGGAAATTGAAGCAGGAAAATATTTTTTTCTACGTTGTACAGTGAAGAATCAAGAATTATTTTTGATATCTGACATCAGATTTTTCTCTCTTTACTGATAAATTTAAATTTATTTGAAGAAACAAATTCTCATGATATTTATAAAATGTAATCTTAACATTGCTATCATATGATTGCTAGCAAACTAGTTTATTCAAACTCTTACTGGAAGACAGTATTTATGAAACAAATGAAAGTAAAGCTTACTGCAGGTCCTACTTGAGGTTGATCTACTTCATAGAACTCCTCAGTTTTACAGTTACTGACAACTGTTGCCATTTTTCAGCACATCTGCTTTCCAAGACTTTGAAGTACAGAACATAGGGAGTGTAAAATTATGCAGCTAGTTATATATATATATATATAAAAGAAAAAAAAAAAAAAAAAAAAAAAAGGTATAAGGACTCTACAAAAATCCTTCTGTCATATTGCACTGTGACTGGTTGGGTTGTTGTTTTTTGAGGGTTTTTTTTTTGAGATCAGTAAGGTTGTTGGCAATGTCAACATCCCCACTTTGTTGGTAAGTGACAGTGAAATCATTCTACACTCCACCTGAACCACAGACCATTGGCTTCACAGTGATTTCCTACCTACCTAAACAGACTGAGTCGTCATGGAAGTGCATGACTAGGTGAAACCTCTAGCAAAGAAGGGGTAAAAATGATAACGATGCTACAGGATTACAGCAATTTCTGCAAGTCAAGAAAAGCTATGGCTGCACAGCCTTGGTGAGTTAATTCTCTGACCACAACATTTATTTAGCATAACAAGAATGCGCGTGCATGTTTCAAGATTATTATATTTCTTTCATCAGTTTTTTGACATTGTTTTGTATTGATCATTTGGATTCTTTACTCTCTTGAACACAGTTTCTGACTTTCTATTCTTTGCCCATGAGATCTAATTTTATTCAGCCCGAAAATTTTTAGAGATCTTGGAAAGCATTTCACACAGGATAACCTTTTAGGCACCTAAGTTAGGAGGTTAGTCTCCTTAAGCTCCCTGGATCAGCCAAAGAGAGCTAGTTTTCTTTAGAATGATTTTTATCATTATGTGCATGCTGCAGAGGATCTAAATGTACATGCTTCAAATCACCCTCTGGAGGGATTCCTTTCTCTCCATTGACAGCATGGAATGGCTTGGGTTGGAAAGGATCTCAAAGCCTATCTAGTTCCAACTCCCCTGCCATGGGAAAGGTTGCCAATAATGGCCCAATGTGGTTGTTGTACTCACCCTTTGAGCTCATTAATTTCCGTAACACACAGAAACTCTGTGTCTTTTCAAATCTTGTAACCTGAACACAGTCCAGTTGGGATGAAGTTTACTTCTTTTCTGTCACCCTTTGGGGCTGTGCTTTGGATCAGTGACCAGAACCATGCTGATAACACATGGATGTTGTGGCTGTTGTTGAGCAGTTCTTGCATGGATTGAGACTTTCCTTCCTTCTCACAGCACATTTCCAGCAAGCAGGCTGAGGTTGGGCTGAGGCTGAGAGGGGACACAGCTGGGACAAATAATGAAAGAGAAATTCCATGCCACGTAACATCATGCTCAACAAGTAAGTGGTGCAGGAGGAAGAGTCTTTCCAAAGCTGCCATTGCTTAGGGACTGGATGGGCCTGCTGGTGAGTGCTTGCTTTGGCATCAGTACTTACATGTTTACTTCTTTATTCCTTACTTACTAACGTATCAGATAATCTTTTCACTTTTATCCTCTGGATTCCTTACCTGTTGGCCAAGATCAGCCTACCAGAAACATCTTGCTGAGCTTGACTCATATTATTCAGTAGATTCGGAATTACTGATGTGGAAACCAGCAAGAAAAGTCTTGTTCTTAAGAATAACTCAGATACCCATCTCCACAGCTAATGTGAATAGATTCATACAAATTGCTTTCCTCTAAATAATAATGCAAAGAAGTACACAGACAATATTAATAAATAAAAAATTTACACCTGTGCATGTTCCTCTCTTATTGTAACAAAGATTTCATCTGGCACTTTTAGATGCTGAGAACCAAATTCTATTTTTGCATACTACAGATGCATTTCTACAGCATCTGAAGCCACAGTTGCAAGCCATCTTGAGCTAACATTATTTCCTATTTTTGTAAGAGTCTTTCTTTATTTCAGAAAAGAAAATAAAACTGATAATGCACTTTTTCCCTGTAATAAAGTTCTGAAACAGCATCGCTGCAGTTTTAGAAGTTAAAGCATTTTCCATAAAAGCAATCAAAATTCTAGATAGGTTCTGGAAGTCAACAATTTCTCAAGTATGGTTTTACTTTTTTATTACTGTTGTGGCATTTGTATTATAAATTGTCACAGCTTCACTCTGTGTTGATTGGTATTATAACGCATTTGGCAAATATCTGCATTATGACAGACACTTACACTTTGTTTGCGAATGTACCCTGGCATATTTTTTAACATATTTAACAAAGAACTGCACTGATTCACAGAACATGGGAAAGTTCAGATGTGCCCAGGTGTGTGTTCAAGTTAGGATTATTCAGGCATGTCACCAAGTGATAAAAGCCAACCAGGAGGTTCTCACTAGGTGTATGCCTTCATAACAATATTTTGATAAACACCAGCAGCTGTGCTTAAATATCAGT
Source organism: Phasianus colchicus (assembly GCF_987193195.1). Lineage (NCBI taxonomy): Eukaryota > Metazoa > Chordata > Aves > Galliformes > Phasianidae > Phasianus > Phasianus colchicus. The sequence goes on along the minus strand of NC_143437.1, from coordinate 89,310,947 downwards.
TACAAATGGCTAACAGCGCTAAAAAGTTTTCCATATAAATGGAGAATAAATATGCATACAGTATGCCCACTGTAAGTGCAAATTGCATGTTATTACTAAAACCGTCTTCTGTAGACAAGCAAATCACTCCTTCCTTTTTTCTGCTAAGTTTGGTTATTAATGTAATAGGGAAATGCTACACTGGGATGTCAGGAAATTCAGTCAAAATCATCATCATCATTACAATAAAGAAATCATAAAGCAATGAATAAGTAGTGCTATTTTTGTGTATTAAATCCTTTGAACTTTCAACTTTGAGTCATCCAAAGTGATCTTGTACTTTAATCTTCCACTCCAATATTATTTTTTATACTACTGAAAACAGATGCAATTGCTGTAGACTATTGTTTTTCAGGTTTTGATCTCATCAAAAGCAAGATCTAAGTAACATTAAAGTATTTTAATGAAAAAAATTCCAAGCAAATGTGATTCTGTTCAAAAAATGGGGCCATTTTCACTCAGATCTTTAATATCTCAGTCCATTAACCTAAGATTTGTGTGAAAATGACAAAGTTTATCATGAATCAGTAGGGAATATTCTTCTGATATAAAAAGGCACCATAAGTTTTCCATACTTAAATTCCTACACATAGGAGTCCCTTCTTATTTGTGAAGTAAATAATCAGTAAAATTCAATTTAAGTCCTCAAATCATGATTTGTTAATGCAGTGCTCTATTGTTTTAGATAAAATAAGCATATCTTTTACACATATTGCATCACTCATAGCTGTCTTTTAATCTCAACTAAACTAAACTGAGAATGTATGGCTTGTTTTTCAGAAAGAAAAACCCGAAGAAATTTATGACAGTGTTGGCCAATTCCCAGTGTGCTAGCTTTATACAATACTTCTGAATGCATGGGGCCTAAATTAATGTATTACATGTGCTATATTCTAAAATAAGATACAAAAGTAAATGAAAAATAAATTTTAAATGTATTTCTAATATTAGAACACAAATGTTTCAACAATCTTGGCTAATTGCAAGACTAGAAATAATATCTTCAGAAAAAATGAGACTTCCATTTTGCTGCAGATAATTACTCTGAAAAATTAACTTTCGTTGTTCATAGGGAGGAAATATACTTTATGGATGTGTAACAAATATAAAACTATCAATATATGTTTCACCAATATATATTAAAAATTAGCAGTATGGCTAATTCAGTGTCCTGAATTACTGGATGCCCCTAAGATAAATGGTCATGGGGCAAGCAAAGATGAAAAGCAGGTAATACAGAGCAAGTAAATACGTAACAATACCGAGCATTACACTTTATATTCTTAGGTATTGAAGACAGTCTCATTTTCTTTCAATGATAATATAGGTGTTTATCCCTAAAAGTCATATAGACAGTTAACTAGAATGCCCAAGTACTAACAGGCAAGTTTTTTTTTAATCAGGAGGGGGGAAAAAAAGCACCTCCAGAACATGATTCAGGTGTTGTGATTTGATGATTCTCTACATTTTTTCCATCCACTATGAAAGAGTATTACAACCATGTTCCTAGTGTAGCCATTTCAGTTTTGTGCCTTTGGGATGAACAGTCTTATCTCTACTGAACACACAGATAAATGTCATTGTTCTTAACCTCTGCAGGCCTGAAACAGCACATGCGACTTCTTGATCTTCAAAAGAATAAAATGAAAGTGGTCTGCAATATTTTTGTTACAAGTAACCACTCACAAAATATCCCACAAATAAATCTGAAAAAAGTTTCCCTCTAGTAGTAAATAACATTTTATAACATGTAAGTATAATAGCATATAAATAGGAAAAGAATGGAATAAAATTTACGCACTCAGGTTCATACAAGGTTACTCAAAGTAAAGATATACAGGACTCTATTAAGCTAAATCAGCATGTTGTGCTTCCAATTCAGTGAATGTCTCTTGTGAACTCAGCATCTCTGAATGCTTCTCAATGGCACAACAGAGCTCTGTGTGCAGACAACTGACCTATCTGTCTTCAGAACTGCCTAACAGAGTCGTATTTTTACTGTAACATCACAGGCATCACAGCTATAACACTCTGATAACTCAATGGCACAGCTTCCAAAATGTCAGCTAGCTCATTTTTACTTCACTGCTGTCTGCTAACTGTCTGCAGAACCTGCCCCTCTAAAGAAAAAGAAAAAAAAAAAAAAAAAAAAAAGCTCCTACATTTTTCTTCCTTTTCCCCCATCTTTTTTCTTCCCCTCCCCCACCTCAAATCAAACAAACAAACAAACAAACAAAGTCTTTACTCTTTTCCCAGAATACTCAGTTATTTCCACTGCTTGTTTTGCATGATGTCCTTCGAAACTCCAATATTTCTATTGTTTGTACCACCAGCCTGAGCTGCATCATTTATCCAGACAACAGTTCAGAATGGTCAGGAGTAATGTTCTCATCTCACTATAGAAGGATTCCTCAACTTTCTTTAATTTTCTCTTAACTTTTGATACCGTACAAGTTAATTAGTAACGTTATGAATTCTACAGAAAACAAATATCAAGAAAGTTTCAATTATTATAATCCTCATCTAACCCACAAATTCTTTTAAAACCTTAAATTTCTCAATATTATTGTTACTAATTATAAATTCAAAGTTATCTTTATAGTTGCATATGAAGTATCTCAGACACAAAAGCAGTTATCTGACAGGAGGACAAAAATCTCCAAATTACAGCCAACAAAATCATGGCAGTCTACAGACTGAAAAAATGCCACTGAATGAATGAACAAAAAGAAATGCAGAAGAAAATGTGAAGCACTGATTTACACAACCTGTTAAGAAATGATAATGGATGCTGGCACAATCCATGAACAGGACATTCTAGACTCATTGTGAAGACTTATTTCAGGGAACACTGCCAACAAAAACAAGTAATTCAAGCCACAGAAATCTGTACAAGTCCGTAAACTTCTTCCAATAAAAAGTCATTATCCATCAATGAATTTACATTTCAGAAAGTTTTCTACTTTTTCTGTTTTTTGTTGTTGTTGTGTGTTTGTTGTTGTTGTTTTTAAATAACCTCTATTAATAGATTGGGGTTTTCTTTTAAATCCAAATAGAAAAAAAAATGTATACTACCAAAAAATCTATACCATAAAAGAAAGAACAATAAAAGATGAAAAGGCAATTTCTCTGGAAAGAGAGATCATCTACTTGAGTGCTGAGTTTGGACAACAGTGCAGCTACAAATCCTTACGTATCCTGCAGTCACCAAGACTTAATTCAGAAAAGCAAACATAAACTGTATGTTGGAATAAAATAGATTTGTTTGTTACATTACCATGTGGCAGAAATTGAATTCTAAACAATGACTTGTAAAACAAAGATGCTAATCAGATGCTGTTTTAATTACCAGCTACATCCATAGAAATTATTTTTATTTCTTCCTAAGTACAATAGGTAGTTTGTGTTCACACAAAATATAATGAAATATGTTTGATTCTACTTTGTAGTTTCATTACTCCGATTAATTTAGACATTTGACTAAAAAGGAGATGAGAAGCAGAAGAACCCGAATCTTCTACCCTGTATGATGTTTTCTCTAAAGGCTGTGGAAGTAGTAGTTATTCTCTTATATAAGACAGCTTAATTTCCACAGCAGCAGAACATGATCGATGTTGAGTTAAAGAGGAAATCCCTCAGAAAGGGCTCACCTCTCTTAGGTGTCTGCTCTACCAACCTGATTTATTGTTGCCATAGCCAGGCTCACACAAGATGCTGTGTAGTTATCCAATAAACTTGCTAGTATATACCTGAAAAAGCGCTGAAGAGGATATTCTCCACAGCCCCTAACTCTGCCTGTGCCTCTAGTTACTGCTAAGGAGATTTCTGAAGAAAGAAACTTTCTCTCCAGCTACATACTATATTGGAAAGAAAGAGCATTGAGTTCTTCCTCACTTCCTGGGCTCCATCAGAAGAGGGGTGGCCAGCAGGGACAGAGAGGTGATTGTTCCCCTCTACTCTGCTCTTGTGAGGCCCCATCTGGAATACTGCGTCCAGGTCTGGAGCCCCCAGTACAAGAAAGACAGGGAGCTGTTGGAGAGGGTCCAGAGGAGGGCCACGAAGATGATCAGGGGACTGGAGCACCTCCCCTATGAGGACAAGCTGAAAGAGCTGGGCTTGTTCAGCCTGGAGTAAAGAAGGCTGCGGGGTGACCTCATTGCAGCCTTTCAGTACCTAAAGGGAGCCTACAAACAGGAGGGGAATCAACTCTTTGAAAGGGTAGATAACAGCAGGACGAGGGGAAATGGTTTTAAGCTGAGGGAAGGGAGGTTTAGGTTGGACGTCAGGGGGAAATTCTTTACGGAGAGAGTGGTGAGGTGCTGGAACAGGCTGCCCAGGGAGGCTGTGGATGCCCCGTCCCTGGAGGTGTTCAAGGCCAGATTGGATGGGGCCCTGGGCAGCCTGGTCTAGCATTAGGTGGAATGGTTGGTGGCCCTGCCTGCGATAGGGGGGTTGGAGATTCATGATCCTTGAGGTCCCTTCCAACCCTGGCAATTCTGTGATTCTGTGATTCTGGCTGCTGAGAAATATGATGCTCTTCTCCTAATCTTAATTAATGTTTTTGTGCCTAACAGTTCATTTCTAAAAAGTCTATGAAAATGGAAAAAAAAAAAAAAAAAAAAAAGAAGAAGAAAAATAATTTAAAAAAAGGGTGTATCAGTATTTTTAATATTGATGATTTTTAGCTGCATGCAAATTTGGAAAAGCTATATATGAACTTCTTGAGATCAATTTTCAGGTTAGTTTTATCTTACATTGGACTCCCTTGCAAACCACACCATAATATGGCATCACAACCACAGTTAGTAATGCTGAGCCAGCAACAGCAAGAGCAAAAATGGTCATGCAAGGTAGAATAAGCACTGCTCAACTAACTCTGCAGAACAGCTGTTCCACAGATGAAACCTATGAACACTGATTACTGGAAGCTGCAAGATCGCAAATAGAGAACTAAAGTTCAAAAAATTCTAAGCAAACAGAAACAGTAATGCTACTTCTCATAAACTACTGAACACAAATATAAAGAGGAAGAAGTTGCAGTCAGAATGTGGCCTTTCTTGAATTAGATTAGATCCATTAGATCTAAAAAGATACCTAATCCTTACAGAAGTTCCACTACCAAAAGAAACTTCGAGTTCCTTCAGTAAATATTTGACATTTACTTGAATAGCAAATATTTCATACCTACAAATCTCACATTTAGCATCTGCATGGTTTGATCCTGTGTTAAAATTATTAGAACAGCCAGTGTATTCCAGCATGTTCTAGAACCAACTCTTAGAAGACCATTACATTTCTGTCAATAACATTTTGAAAACAAGGAAGTTCTATCTCACTGTCTATCTCAAAAGTATTTACTTATGAACTATAGAAAGAAAAAAATGTAAACTTGCGTTCTGGGGGAAGATTTGAACTGTGAGTGTGAATATGAAATTACAAAATAATCCTAATCAGAAGCAACCGCTGGAGGTCATTCAATTCTATTCCCTACTAAAGTTTGCCAATTTAGATCAGGTTACTCATGTTGTACCCTGTGCAGTCCTGAATATCTCCACTGACGCACAAACATTCCAAGGAGCTTGTTCCAGTATTATTTGACCATCCTCATGGTATTTTTTTTCCTTACATCTAATTCTCACGTTCCAAATTCTGTTTGCCATCTTTTCTCCTGCTGTACAGCTCCACTCACTCCACTTGGTCTTGTTGCATCTGGTCTATATTCTCCAATCTGGTAGTTGCAGACAGCTTCCCTTTATTTTCTCACAGCTCAACAGATGCAACCTTCCCATCATTTCCTCATACATCATGTGTTCCCATCCTTTCTCCTGCAGAACTTCTTCCAATACAGTCAGTATGCACCCTGAACTGCTGGACAGAGCAGTTCCAGTCATAATACAAGACTTTGTGTTCGCTTTTATGCATTTGTCAATCCATTTCTCCAAGTAGTCCACATCACTCTGAACAGCAACCCCACACTGTTCCCCCTCTCTCCTGTCTCTAAACTTAGATAACATTCATAAACTTGCTGAGCATATGCCATTCCTTCATGCATAACATTAAAATATATACTCAGTTCCTCGGTGTTAATCCCCGACTAACAGTGCTAGTTATTGATTACCAGCTGGACTTCACATCATTGATCCCACTTCTTCGACACCAGTAGTCCAGATGGATAAAAATCCATCTTATTGTTCACCTATCCATTCCAGATATTATAAATTTTTTAATAAAGATTGCAAAGGCATTGCTTGTGTTAAGATATATAACATCCAGTGTTCTCCCCTTGTCCACAGCATCAGTCATCTCACAGAAAGTAATGAAGTTAGTCAGGCATGATAAATCCTTAGTAGATCTATGATAGCTACTTCCAATCACCTCCTTGTTCTTCATGCATAGAAGGATGCATTGTACAACCTTCCCAGGAACTGAGGTGAAACTTAGAGTTCTGTAGTATCATTGGTCGTTTGTAGTACCTATTGAAGATTAAAGGTTTGATCGTGTTTTTTTTTAAATTTGGTTGGTTTTATTTGTTGTTGTTTTTTGTTAGTTTTTGTTTTTTGGTTTTTTTTAATTGCCTTTCTCCAGTCAACAGAAATCTTCTCCATTTCCAAGGAGCTTCCAGAAGTGAAAGAAGACAGTCATGCAGTAACATCAACCAGCTCCTTCAGCACTCCTAGATGAATCCCATCTGGTCCCATGGACTTTTATGTGTCCAGCTGGCATAAACAATCTCTATATCCAGATGTCAGTAAAAATACTAATATAAATAGGGCTTCCATATGTTTTACTATTACAAGAGAATAATATACAGTTTGATACAGATGCTGTACAAATGATGTTGAAATATCTTTACAAACCTAATGTCTTTCATCTCCAACTTGCATTATACTGTGAAACGATCTTAAGTGTGATGCAAAGTACTTCATAGATGCTTCATTCAGGAAAAATCTATATGCTTTACTCAAGATGTATATAGCTCTAGAATCCCTAACGATAGCTAGAATTGAATATTCAAGCTGGGAAAGCTTTTAAGGTTTATGTTGCTCACAGTAAGACATTAGTGACTCATGTACTGTTATTACACATTTTCCCTTTATATGATTCAGCACAAAGAAAGAAAAGTGTGATTGACACTCGTAAGTTAAATTGATCCCAAAATAAATGATGGTCACTATGCAATTATTCTGATAGATGTCTTCATTAAAATAGGCAAAAAATGGGAGTTATATCACAAATCATATCTACTGTTATATTCTCCTTCCTCTCTGCTTTTGTTAGAAACAAAAATACATGAAAACTTGTATCAATCTATAGATCACAATTTACTTTCTTCAAACTGGAATTTTTTCTAAGAGAAAATAATTTGACAAACAATCATCAGAATGCTGCCCAGAAATCAATAAAGATATTGATTACTCCAGTAAAAAAAAAAAAAAAAAAGAAGGCAAAAAAAAACACAATTCACAACCTGCTAGTCCGGAAGGAAAATATTCAATAAACTTACTACATTTTCACAAATGTACAGAACTACAAAGTTGCACAATACATAGCATTACCACATACAACTTACTCATGATTCTTCACTTTTCCTTCTTCTATTCAAAGCAAATGACAAAAGCCAAGTCTGATCAATGTACTGCCAAATTCAAATGACCCCCTGCTGTGTGTACAACATTACCACGTGCTTAGAAAAGCTAGTTTTAGTTTGAAAAGTGTCACAGTGGGGAGCAATGTTTTCTGCCAAGTGCCAGTTTCTCAATATTGGTACAAGACAGAAGAGGGCATTGCTTATGTGAAATGACCTCTGTATTAGCCTTCATTTCTTTTGTCTTACGAAAATGTAGCAATGTGTTGTCCCCAGTGTTTCCTTGTATGCATTAAAAGTCCTTGTATCACCATTCAAATCTGGCTGCAAGGCAACTCTACAGTCTACCGGGCTTGAAAGGATCAGAGGAGACAGGCACTACTGCTGGCACAACTTTTACATATATTGGAATACTTCAGACAAATGATCATAAAAGAAACAAACTCAGTGTATAATCTAATCTCCCACATGGCATTAGTCCTATCTACTTTCAAGCAACCTCCTCAATCTCTGTAGGCAGAATTTGCTGATATAAATTTCAACGTTATGGAGATTAAAGGCAGATTTAATTTCTATTCGAAGTGAACTTCCAAATTCCGGTGACACAATTCACATTTTTTCTGCCAAAGCTTCGGAAATAAATAAGATTTAATGTCTCCTTCAGATCTGTTGAAGAATAAATATCATAAGAGTTTTTTCTGCAGTCAACTAGTAATCAAGGCAAGATGAAACACAAGATCAGTAGACATAGATTTGTACACTCTGAAAGTTAAGCAAAAATCTCCTCATGAAAGAACAGGACCTTTTTTTACTCAAGAAAGTCACCAGCAGGTCAGCTGTTTCAATGGTGACAAGAAAAAAATATATATTTTTAATTCATATCTGAATTCTATTTGAACAAAATGAAATCTTCAGAACTATGGAAACATAAGCATAAATTCCCACTTCAGGACCCTGAGGAGCGGGAGGGACAGTTGACTTTTGACGACAACAGGTAAAGAAAAGGTCATATTTTCTCCAGCATATCAGAGCGTTAATGGGGAAATACAACTTTTTTTTTTTTTTTTTAATTGTTTTTTATGGTGACCATGATCTAAGAATGATGCAGCTGAATTCCGTTCAGTGCTTTGCAAGCTGTACTGCTAGTGCATTATTCTAGCATGTAGGCTGTTCTGTGAACTGCCTTGCACTCAGTGTTAATGTACTGATATGAAGCGGAGGGCAGAGCATGGCAGGGCAGGGAAGAGATAAGAGAAATAAGTTACTGTATCTTTCTACTAAATCACAGCAGAAAAGCTGAGGGGGTTGAAATACGTACACAATACGACTTAAATCCATATGAAAAAGCAACAAACAAACAAGCAAAACAAACAAACAAACAAACAAAAAACCTTCTAAAATGTGACCAGGACCATAATACATATTGCATTAGCAAGGTTTTGTGATTTATTACGTTGTCAGAATTCCCTCTGTGTATAAAATGGGTACTTTGCTAATCCACATATTTATAACTCACAAAACACTATTAAAGTCTATGCATCTGTCAACACAGATTTAAAAGCAACATTGTAGTGAGGTCTCAACTTCATTTCACTGCATTTGCAAATTACACCACACTACAGTTCTTTATAATACACTAGTAGATGTAACTTATTAAAAACCTAGGTTGATAGGACTCAGCAGCCAGTTGCAACATCAGAATTTAAAATTCACTTATAGCAAGAAAGATAAATTAATAGTTTTTCAACAAATCTTCACTTGAAAGTTGAACTGTGAAACCTAAACTTAATATATACATTACCTTTGTTCTGTGAAAGCTGGATCAAACTCATTTTACATCCACCTTCACAAAAGTGGTTTGGTTTTATTACTGAAAGGGCACAGATACCTCATGGTAACTGGAATCTTCAACCATAGGTTAAGACACTTAAATATCCTATGAAGTGCATCAGGAAGATTAGCATTTTAAGTATGAGAAGAGGGTAGCATACTAATCAGGAAGCTATGTAAGCTTGTGGACAGAAATCTTTAGAAGAATTTCTGGGGAAAAAAAAAAAAAGGCTGGAAAGAATCTTCTCCCTCTACCAGGGACTGTCGCTCTCAAACCATGTCTAGGAACAGTTGGCTACATCAACCAGCTCCTCAGTGAATTTCTTCAAAAAACTGAAAATGCAATGTATACTCAAACTCAGTAATCCTGTGGGTAATTTACTCAGATAATGAGGAAAAAAAAAAAATCTCCACCCTTATCACACAAAGCACTTGAATTTCCAAAAGCATTCCATAACTGTGTGCATTTAAAAGTGTCCCTATTCTATACTGCATTCTATACTAGTCACTGTGAAAACCTTGAAACCAAATCTTCACATGTATGTCCTAATCCTGTTTGCCATACAGGCAGCTAGGCACTCCTTTCTCTGTGAGGCAGGAAATACTCAAGCATGAAAACTAGAATGCATTCAGCAAGAAGAGCTTAGCCGTATATAAACTTGGTTTAAACCTGTGATGCATGATCTCAATTCTGATCCTCAATAAAAAAATTTAGTAAGGAAGAGGTGTTAGACCGTATTCCATTGTCCAAGGAAATGTTTTAGTCAATGGGCTCAGAGCAGACATAAACAGCCTCTCATTATTCAAATCATGCTGTGCTGATTTCAATAAGCATATCCAGGGCAAAACAGATTACAAAAGAGATGGGGGACAAACTCTCATTCATCATAGAGCTCACGTGACAGGAATCTTTGTGTTATCATGATCCTGGTGGCTAAAAACACTTGCAAAAATGCATGCAGAACTTTGCAAATCACACCTCAGATAATTTAGATACCTCAATTTTTGACAGGAATATATTTGGACTTCAGCAGACATAGACTGGAAGCACGCTTCAGTCTAGGAATCAGTAGACAATAGCATGTTTACAGAGATGACCAAATAGGTCTTCTGAAAAACTGAATTTTTACCACACTTTACAGCTACATTGTTTCTGAACTAGAGCTAGTTCACATCTGGTGAGCAAGGAGCACAGGCATAATGAGCTGCTTCTGTCCACATTTATCCACAGAAACACACCTGTAATCTCTCTGTAGCACCCTCACTTCACAATTTCAGTTCAAAAAGATTGTTCAGAGAAGTATAACTTAATAAGCTTATCTGACTTCCGTCCTCGGTATATTTTTGTTCAGCAGAATGAAAACATTTGAAATGCTTCAGCTTTCTCAAAATTTGGTGTTGTTCGGCTCCACCCTGTCTTTATACCATCTATAAGAACCTACTGGGTTAAGAATAATAGCACAAAGTACATCTGATCGGTCACTGTGGCAGGCAGATGACTTCACACAGCTTACAGAAGTGCTTGTATGATTCATATTTAATTTAATTTACTAGAGAATAGGAAAAAATGAATGGAAAATTAGACTGTGTCAGAGAATAGAGACACAAGCTGATGAAATATGAAGAGAGAACATTTCTGATTATAATTTTCTTCAGAATATGTCAGTGTCTACTTTAAATTGCTGTTGCAATATAGTATTTAGCAGTAAAATCTCAGTAGAATACAATTCACACATTTCATCAGATCAGCATTAAGAACTATTATGTGCCTTCAAAAGAAGCTAATAGTAGTTATAGATTCCGTTAATTTTTTGGTGGGAGTCACAGCCAAGATACAAACTCTCTGCATCAGATTCCATCAGCTAGCATTATAGTTGATAGATCTTCAAATGTACCAGATACGCAAATCTCAATGCAATGGGAGCACACTGTAGCTGCTTAATAGCTCAGACTATGCAACATTTTTTGCTAAATGTTCATACATTTACCTTTCATTTCTAACATCCAGGTTTAATAAAAGAATTTATTAAAATTCTAAAAATAATTAAAAAAAAAACCACTTGTAACATGATAACTTAATTAACTAAGAGAATAAGAACATTTTTATTACAAAAACGTAATGTTAATTCATATTTTAATTAATTGCTTATATTATGATTTAATCTAAATCTGCATCTGCAACAGCTTGAAGTTAATTTTACAGGGTTTTTCATACATAAAGCAGAAACAATAGCTAAAACTGGCTTTTGTTCCAAAGTATATTGGTAGCTCCTTGTGGATGCAGAACTTTTTCTTATTATAAAACCATTTATTATGTCTTTACTTAAGGTGGGATGGCACAGTCCCACAGCTCTCCCAGTGCAGGGCATGAGCTGTATGGGGACCATCTCAGTGCATGCTTCTCATCGTAAGGGCACAACTGTGGAATATGAATGTAATATAGACATCCCAGAGGAACAGGAGACTGAAAGGGAGCAGAGGGCAATTTTCCATCACTACTTTGGTCAAGGTACTCTGTGCAGAGTGATCCTATGCAATGCCAAAATTCAGAGAACAGACTGACAAGATAATGTCTTCAGTTTTCAGACAGCAACAAGTATGTCTGAGGAGAAATACTTGCAAACAAAGAAATATCTGAGGCTGTATGTCTTCAAGATGGATCCTCCGGGTGCCTGTCTAACCTCCATGATTATTTAGAAAGGACAGTAAAAGGACAGTAAATGCCAAGAAGTACTGATCTTTTTTTTTTTTTTAATCAAATTGTCAAAATGAATATTTTTTTGTTTTTCTACAAATATAATCAACACATCACTTGCAAGGGTTTTGTTCCAGAGAGCTGAAACAGGCTTTTGATTAAAGAAGGTTCAGGTGGATCACATCTTTTCAGATATAGTTAATTTTTGATGAGTTGGTACCTTAGTCTCTTTTTTTTTTAAATGATCATTCTGTAGCATTTGGAGGCTTTTCACAGCTCTTGTGTCTATACATACATCCTTAAGAAATCAACGTACACATTCGTCATCTGATCCCTGGTTTCCATTGTCAAGTCTTCTGAAAAATCTGACTTGGAATATCAGTGGGCTGCGACTGGTGAACACTGTGCAGTACTTTCATTCTACAGTCTCAAAGACTATGCAAATACCCTAAAGATACTGCATTGTTTTTATGTAATCTAAACACGTAACACCCTGTGCTGCTAGAGAGAAAAAAATAAAAAAATAAAAAAAAAAAAGCAATGATGTTGGTACGGTTTCTGTGTGGCACATAATAAAAAATGCTCTTGATGGCTGTCCAGTGTTCTTATATCTCACTTTGAATAAGTTGACTTTGTAACTTCTCCTGTAGACTGAAACTGGTGGTTGATAGCAACCACTAGTAGCAAATAGCAATAAAGTATTGGAAAATGAGACTGCCTCACAGCAGTGAGCAATCCAAAGAATGTGAATGAGATCAACTCCAATGTGCTATAGCCTCCAAGTAATGATATACTTTGTAGAAAAAGTAACTGTTTCCTTTCAGCAGAGCACTTAATTGATTATATGTCTGCAGTTCACACAAAACTATTAAAGGAAAATGTTTATCAGATTCAGTCTGCACTGAAAAGGTTTCACTTTTGCCCTTCACACAATAGCATTTGATTTACTAATTTGCACAAACATAAGTAGTATAATGATTAAAACCACTGTTTCTCTCCTCTGTGACCCAGTTTTAATTACAGCTCATCTGGTTTTCTGTAACACTGCCAGGAAAAAGGGCATGTTCAACAAGCTGTTTCTAGGCAATACTCATATACGATATATTAGGGTACTTCATCAGCTTGATACCATGATATAGCATCATTCTTTTCTTTTTCCTCCCAAGCACTTTGCTCATTATTCATTGTACACCTTGGTAACTTAGTATCCTCATCATAGTAGTTACAGGGTTACTTAAGTCATCTTAAGGTCTGCAAGGCAATTTTCTACATTATTGCCTACTTGCCAGTAAAATAGATCTTGCTTCTTCCACCACCAACTTTATGATGATCGTGTTTGCCAATTAAATTAATCAGATTGTAGCATTCAGTCTCACTCTGATACAAAGCATTAAGTAGCCAGCACACTTAAGCAACTCAATCTCTCTTCATTTTGAAAAGCTGCCACTGATTGCTCGGTTGTCGCTTTTTCCCATTACTAGTTTATCACAAACACTAGCTCTATAGAATGGTATGACCTGCAGCTGACACCTACATTTTAGCTTTTCATTTTCTCTGCTCCTTTAATAAGAATTTCAAATATTCAGAATTTTCTTTCACAGAAATTTCAAAACTGTAATTCTTGCTCTTGTATAGAATTTACAATGTTTTATTATTAAATATTGGAATTTCCTGTAGAATTTTTGCTTCCTTTATTTCATAAGCAATCTGTGGTGCAACTTTCTAAGAGGGAGGGAGGGAGGGAGGGAGGAAGGAAGGGAGGGAGGAAGGGAGGAAGGGAAGCAGGGAGGGAGGGAGGGAGGAAGGGAAGCAGGGAGGGAGGGAGGGAGGAAGGCAGGAAGGACGGAAGGAAATAAAAGAAAATAAAAAATCTGTTATTTAGGACTCCTTTAAAACATTAAAAAATGGGCATCATACGTGATGAGTTTTCTGGCTGCTAATGTTTGAACTTTCTAAAGCCGTATTTATACCAAGAGTGCAAAGACTTCAAAGCTAGCACCAATAAATCAGCTTAGATTCAAAAGCAGTATTACGGTTTAGTTTGATGTTCTCCTTTGATCCCTTCCTCTCTTCAGTATTCTGCAAGCACTTTGGAGCTGAGTTTTTCAGGAACTTTTGGGACCAAATTGAGTTTACTGCCTTAGCCTTCCACTCCCTTGAGGATTTCTGCACTGTATGTCACAACACTATGGAAGCATTCCTATGATCTTCTATATCTTCTAGCCACTGGGGATTAATTGCACTAGTGATAGGCTTTGTGGTAATTCATAGATGGTGATAATATTATGTTATGTCAATTTATATACACTTAGCCAGCACACATTTTTCAAAATATTCATATTGCTCATAGAAATACTTTCCTACACAATGAAAAGAAAAAGTAGCTCTCCAAATACCATCCATAAATTCCAGAGAAAATAGCCAGTCTATCTCTAAGTAACCCTCTGTGGGGTTATCTCTTACCATCTGTGTGTTCACTTTTTCCTTGTCCTTTTATTTTTTCCTCCCTGCCAAATCACGTAGAGAGTAACAACCAGCAAATTCTATGTAATTCAGAAGACTGACACAAACAGCATCCTTGCAGAACCTGAGTAATTCGCTGTCTGTTAGCAAAGTCTTCTCCTTCTGAAACATTCAAAAGTTTGATAAAATTGAGATTTCCTAACTCTTAGTGAAGAATATCAGATTAATGATCCCGACAGCTCTTGAAACAAATGCTATATTTCTTTCCTCACTGGTTTGTTTGCCAACATAAACAGTCCAGTTTTGTTGTATACCAAGGCCAGACCTTCTCCTCCTTGGATTAAATCGCTCAGTACATATCTTTGTGCCAATATCTGAATTAACATAAAGATATTGTAGAATTCTGTACAACCTGTAGATGTTAGTATTATTTGTAGAAATAATGTATTCAAAAAGATAGAAAATGAGGAGTATTTTTCCTTCTATGCCTTGTTTTATGCCTATAAATTTCATTAAGATTTTAAAAAAATATTTTATTCTCTATTCAATATTGTAGCCTATGGTTAGGCAAGTATTCACTTGTAGAAACAGGGTTAAGGAAATACAGTTTAGAGTCCACACTTTTGAAGTAACTGAAGTTTCACCCTCTCTTGCAAAGTTGTATGTTTTTGATGTAACAAAGTGTATTTTGTTCTGCAGTGGAACAAAAACAAATAAACAAAACTTATTTAAAGACATTTCATATGGCAGGTGCTTTCCAAGAAAAATCCAGTTTCAAGTCTAGATACTGAATCAAGTCATTTAATTTGAATATGGAGAACAAGTTAAATATTGCAACCCATTTTTTTTTTTTTTTCTGAGCATACAACCAGTCCTGTGTCTGTGACTGGGAAGTTAGTAAGCCTTACCTAATAAATATACATATTATATTCACTAAGAATTTGACTTCAAAAGTCACAGATTTTAAGAGAAAGTTAAACACGTAATATAGAATAAATAATTTTTCACAGCTTTATAAAGAGGGTGTTTTGGAAAACCATAGCAGTTTACATCTTGCCTGTTTCTAACACATAATAATAAAAAAAAAAAAAAGGGCTTTGTGTTTCTCCACAGACTGAAGTCTTTGTGAACCCAGCCTGTCTTTAAATTAGTAATCTCCTAAATTTAAACTAGTCATCAGGTAGTAAACCTAGCAGCTCTCTACACAGTTTCCTGAAGTTGAATTTGACTAGCATGATATGACTATGCCCATCATATGTCTCCTTCATCCTTCTATCATCCTTCTATCCTTCTATCATTATTCAAGCATTTTATTTTATATATTGATGAATTCAGTAGCCAGGTATTTGGCAATTAATAGTCATTAAAAAAAAAAAAAAAAAAATAGACCAACATGTTTTTAGAAGCCTTTCTCTCTTAGAAATCTTGAGTATTCACACCAACCACACAGATAGCCATAGGCATTGACACCTTGTCAGCCACACAGACTGAAATATATTTTGTAACAAATTACCTAAAACTCTTGCCCTTATCCTGCCCTTTTCCTTTACACTGTCTGTCATACATTGCAGTATGTGAAAGGATAAGGACATAGACTCCCGCCTATTTCAACTCTTCCTGATATTAAAATTTCCTAATTATCTGACTTCTTCATATAGAACTTTCATGCTTCCTTTTTTATATTCATTTTTTACTGTTTTCGTTTTTTTTCTAGGGGGAGGAGGGAGAGGGAAGACCAAATCTACAATGAGTATTCCAGAAAAAACTACCATCAAGTGTTTATAGAAGTAAAACATTTTTTAGCATTATTTTTCTACACCTTCATGTATCTTAATGTTGCTTTTTTACATTACCAAATTTTGAGTGGATGATCTGAAGAGGCAACCATTTGTGACAGATTTTATTTTTCCTTCAAGAGTATATACATATCACAGAACCAATGATGTCAATCTATCAATAATTTAACCTCCTGTTTTGGAACTGCACTCCCATAGGCATTTTTAATGCCCGTTTTGCTTAAAGATTTCCCTACTGGACTCTTTCAACCCCCAGATGGCATAACGATTTCCCTTAGCAGAGGTATTGAAACACACCATAGCAATGAGGTTGCTGCCTTGCTCTAACCATCTCTCATTATTCCAGCAACAAAGTGACTGCTGTTTTGCACTCCCCAGTTTCAAACAGGTAATGATTTCAGAAACAATACTTTTCAGCTGAAGTTCACTTCCTGAAGAACATAGAAGGGCAGTTCTGTTCAAATGGTAAACTAAATAAAAACTGTTTAAGTCCAAACTCCACTGGCCACTGTTATCTAACCCAACTGTACAAATTGCTGCTCAAGTCTTTCATCTTGAGGGTTTTAATTAAAAGACTATTCATTAAAGATTTCTTTATGAACTCATAAAAATACACTTTGTAGGAAGTTTTTCAGAGCAGAATTTGCCGTAATTATGTGATTTCTGATTGATAAGTCATGTGATCTGATCTGCTTTTAAAGACCATCAAGATGCACAACCCAAAGCTCCCATACATATTCCATTTGGGAGCTGTTTTATGCATATTGTTGTTAGGAAGATTTTTATGAAGTCTAACCTCGCACTTTCCTGCTGTAGTTTGAGTACATCGCTGGTCTCCTCTGTGAGAACAACGTAACTAAATTTTTTCAGCAACTGAAATTCTGAGAATTTTTACGACCTTTTCCCCTCCTCAATCTCCCTCAATACCTTTCCAATTTTCTCTAAGCTAAAGTTCATTAGGTTTATGTAATATTATAATAATTACAGAAGAAAAATATCTGTCTACACTTACAGCAGAAAGATGCCTCTCTTGGTGGTTTATCAATGCAGGTAAAAATGTAACATATAGAGGTTGTAACATAAATCTAAAATATTTTCCTTTTGGCAAGTTACCATGTTCCAGTGTTCCCCGACTATGACAAATTCATCAAAGCAAAAAAGTGCCTCAGGGAAACTTGCTAATAATGTGGCACAATGTTATCTCCCCCGAGGAAAAGGAAAAAGGATGGGAACCTTTTCCTCTAATTTAATTAAAAATGAAAACTTTCATTAAACTAGGATATATCACACAGTATTTTAAGAAAAGTAATCTCTGTTGTGTTCATGAATCACTATTGTGTATAAGAAAATTAAATAAGATAAAATTAAACAATAACAAATGGGTACTTCATGGAAGCACTCTGCAATAAGTTTAAGGTTTTTTTCTTAAGGTAGAAATAAGTTCATCAGACTGTTTAAAGACTTTTTTTTTTTTCTTTTTTCTTTTTTTTTTCTTTACAGGAATGAAAGGCAAAGCAAATAGAAATCATTACAGAATGAAAGATGAAGGGATGAAAGATTTCATATTATATCCAAGTGGGAGCTCTCCATCTACCACTGACAGAAACAATTTAGGATGGTCAGTTATTGGTGTCTTTCTCAAATTGTTTAGTCGCAGTAGTTAGCTATATGACACAGACTTTATGCAAACACTTAACTAAAGGTGAAATAGTTTAAACAGGCAAACAAACAAAAAAACAGCACTGTTTTATATAAGTAGTAAACTACTGGAAGGTGATCATTACATAAAGTTACTTTCTTCGTCAAAATAATTATATGTATTTCATAGAACTGTAGACATTAGAACATTAGGCTGGGAAAGTACATCAAGAAATACTCTACTCAACCTTCTCTTTCTTGTAGCCTAACTACTGATAATATGCTGTCTGCATGCATCCCGCTCACAAAACATTCAATCACTCTCTATCCGAGAGAGGCCAGAAGCTGGCCAGTCTGAAACACAAATTAAGTTCTCCCACAATACTTCATCCTTCTCAGCTACCTACTTTCTGCTACTCAACTTTACAAAGAATTCTTCATCTGATGCTGTCAGCTTAGGAAAATGTTACCTTTAAATTCTTCTTCTTTTTTTTTTTTTTTTTTTTTTTTTAAATTAAAAGTTTAATTCTTAAAATCTATGACTGTGTGAATTTTAGAAACTATTTTTAATGAACCTTTTAGGTTTTAATCTTAAAATTTCTGCCCCAACACATTTCAATTGCATTTTTTAACTAACCAACGCAAAGAATATGAACTATTTTACCCCTGGATCATAAGCACAAAAGTTGAGGCACTAGAAAATAATGGTCTCACTACTGTGAGATCATCATCTGGTTACCATTTCTTCTCCATTTTCTGTAAGACTGCACTTCATTTTCAGTTAAAACTTATATTTCCTATTATATACTTTTCTACAGCTCGCTTATAAGTCACCACATGCTTATGGATAATACATCCAAAGTTTGGAAGTACAATTGTAAAAATGAAGAATGGCAGTAGCAGATGAACGTAAATCATTCTATTGACTACTGTCACTCTCAGACACGACATGAAAATAGATGCAGCTCAAGAACAGAAACCATTTCAGTACAATGGCAGATCAGTGTAGGAGGTGCAGAATTACTCTGTAGCTAAAAGGAGAATCTGTAAATTTGCCAGTCTTCTTAAAAAGTAACATAACAAGAATTTGACAAGACAATGATGGAACTAGTTTAAAGCAAATTTATGTGAAAAAAAATGTTACATTGCTGGAAAACAATTTTTTTTTTTTTTTTTTTTTCCCCTGTCTTTATTTTTGTCTGAAGGAACTTTACTTGTTTCTCCCTCTAGTTTGTTCTCACTCTCATAGCCCCCCTTCATCATTATCAATCTCTGGAGGTGCTCACAGTTTCTACACTTCAGTTAATATTAATTTCCAAACAAGTATGCAACAGGCAGGGAAACGTCTGGTTAAGCATCACAAAGAAAAGCTGGTAGTGTTTCACATCTCTGCTTACAATTTCTAAGATACACTGGATCCTTTATCACATCAGCAATGAATTTCCATAACCAAAATCATCCCTTAGAAGAAGGATTGGATTTTAAGTGTGTTTGCTGGCTGGGACTACAATTTGTAATTTGTTAACATTCTGCCAATTCTGCATATAAAGAAACAAAGTTAAGCTCACTAAGTCTTTATTCTACTGTCTTAATTAGAGTTAAATGCTGCAAAAAGTGATTTTGTTACTGAAATAAACAGTTAATTAATGAGAAAATATGATGAGAAAACAGAACGGAATGTTTGCATAAAAGTTCTCTCTAATAAATTGCAAAACTTCCAGCTCACAGACTGTTTTGTTTTATTTTGTTGGAAATGAGATGCTTAGATGCCATCCAACAACACCACTGAGGTTTTCTACTATAAAAAGCAAAATTATGTACTTTTACTGTTAGGTCTTTTGTAGGAGGGTTTAAAGGCATAAGACATTGTGCAGTCAACCCTTTACTTAGGGAATAATCCCCTCCCTGTTGTATTAACAGTATTTAATGGGACCTAAAGAGTGGGACTCAATACAGATTGTTTGAGTAGACACCCAAAAAGCATCTGGACACATTAGTTGGGTGCAACATTTACTCTTTATTATAAGGAGATATACACAATCCCCTTACTAGCAGTTCTGAAAAGGAGCACTTCCACCTCTGAGTGAGGCAGCAGTTCCCAGAATAAAACCCAGGAAATTATCTCCTTGCTGATCCCCAGCCATTTGCACCAGGCATGCTGCCAGCTGGGAAATAATCATCTACAGAGAAGCTCAGATCTCTGTACAGTTTCAGCACAAGCAGACTAACGATCTCTAACGGTGACTTTATAATCTGTTCTCTTCCTCAAAAGATATTCATTTATACTACATCCCATAACAGATCAGATAGGATGGATTTCAATACTCCTAAATTCATCTCAGGCAGTTCAAGTCCAGACAGGACTAAATCACTGAAGCTCTTTTTCTTCTGAAAAACTGTTCAGATTTTGCTGTTGCTGACCGAGCAGTGATGACTGGCATCCTGCACAAACAGCACTGGACTGATTTGCACACAATCCTAAACTCTCTTTGCTGAGTGCAAAGCATCATTCGGGTTGGCAGAGCAAGGTTTTCTCAGCCTGAAATCTCATCACACACATTGCTGATCAATTGCAATAATCTTTCTTTTACAGTTGCTGCTTATGGAGTAGATGTCATAAAGCTCTAGCGGTTTTCTTTCATTAGTCACTGTATATGCAACCTTCATTAATTTGTTGCACATGTTTTGTGACTTTACTTAATTTCCAGTAGAGGTGTTTTTGCTAGGCTTTGATTAGTAGTTTTATTTGCTCTGTATGTCGCTGTATATGTGGTATGTTATCTTTCAGAAGAGCATTACATACGGTATTAGGCTTATGCCACACTACTGGACCTGGGTGGAGCACAGAAGGTGTGAATTGAAGACTCTTGAAAAACTAATCTAATGAACTTAATAAGGACCTGGTGGCAGTAAGATGTAGGCTAATTCAGAAACAGGAAAATTCTAAAACATTGGCAGAAGTGGATCTGCTGTGTTTTTGGACCTACTGTTTTTTCTTTGTAGGTTGTCAATAACACCAGTAAAATCAATTGTGAACTGCACTTTTTGTTCAAAACTGATTATTTAACACCACAGGATTATTTTAGAAATTTGAGAACAATTCCAGACACATAGTAAATATGGAATAGTACATGACCTAGAGAAACTAGAACACATTAGGAATGCCTGAAGGAATCTGTGGATTTTGAGGGGACTGGCTCAATGAAGCTTTAGAACCTACCTGCTATAGGTATTGTCGAAGTTTGATAACTTCAGCTGCAACTCAGATTTGTTTGATCTTCTGATCTCAGACTCTCATACTATATGAATACAACCTCTAGCATGGCCACATTATGAAATTTGGGCCAGATTCACATTTGCAGGCAATGGGAGTGGTGCAGCACAGACAACATTTTTATCTCCCTGCTGATTTAATGTATCAAATTGTTCTGGGATTACATAGAAAAATACTGCTAGAATGCAAATTACTAAGAGGGAGGAAATGGTATTGGAATTGTATCTAATGCACAACAGTCTGAATGCAAAGAGGTACGCTTATCTTCACTAACAAAAACAGCTCCAGCTCTTACATTCAGATCTGCATAGTACATCTACATAAGTAAACTAAACCAGGCTAGGCAAAGGCTAAACATAAGTATTCATATGCTGTCAATATTGCTAAATTGATACTCAGTTCCTGAAACAACTTTGGGTTTTGCTGCGAAGACTTTTGGAAATAACTACTCATGTCTTAAGGCATAAGGTAGAGGTCGTCCTTGAGCATGCAAGTCAAGCTGTACCATAACATTCAATCTCTGGGACAGAAAATTGCCCCTACCATAGGCTATTCACTGGTACAGATGCCTGAATAGTCTCAAAGCACTCTACAGGGGGTAAATTACAGGAACAGAGTAGTGTACTGCAGAGGAGGTTACAGAAAATTCATTAGTGTGAGACATATGTATGTTCATAGAAGAAAATGTAAATCTAAAATCACTTTAACACTACTCAGAAGACAAAATGTTAATTGTATTTTCCTATATTTATAGCATAAAAACATAACAAAAGAAGTTCAGAAAAACTTCCACTTTTTTTCTGAATAGCATTCATAGAATGTCAGTTGCCTTTAATGAATGCTACCTCAGACTATTGAAAACAAAGGTTCTAAAAAGTCTTGTTTTCCTTAGTTACAACTTGAGTGTTCTTTCTCATTCTACCTCATCTTCTCACAATGCCTGCTAAAAACATTCCCAAACCCCTGCTGCTCCCTGAGCATCTTCTCCTGAGGTATCACTGCTCCTATATTCCTCAGCTGTCTTCACATAAATTGGGTGACATTTGCTGAGCCTGGTTGAGGAATATGGGATTGTCAGTTGTCCAGACAGTAAAAAATTTCATGGGAAGGCTGTCTGCTGCCTCTCAGACTGCATCTCTTTTATTAGCAGGGAGCTAAAGGGTGGTTTGGTTTTTTGTGTGTATGTGTGTTGGGCTTTTCCCCCTTCTTTTTTTACATGGTAGAAATGAGCTTAAAGATTGACTTTTTAAAGAACTTCCTTCGGGGAGGTAAACTGGAAAAGAATACACAAACAAAGAAAAAATCAATGCATGACAGAGACTGTGACTCTCCAGAGTCTGAATCAATGTAAACAAACCTCAAACCAACCCATTTCAGCTGACAAAAAAAAAAAAAAAAAAAAAAAGCCTGTGAATTTAGAGCAGCCATCATCAGCCACAAGTATTTTCTCACAGCAGCCTCCTAAGCAAGTCATTCTATAGATGAAAATTTTGTACTGAGAAAAGAGTTGCAATGCTATTATCAAGAAGCTAAGTGTAAACGACGATAAACAAACAGGTAACATTTTAAGGAAAGCAAGACAAACTAACAGTGAGTACCAACATCACAAAAATTGTTTTCAGTGTAAGTTTGATCATTCCACAGGTGCTTAATATTCAGTAAAAATAAAAAGCTTTAAACTGGACTTGATATTGTTTCAAGAGTGGTATGATGTATGCCAACAGCTTTTGCGTAAAAGCAAATAAAATCCATGTATATATGTACATGCTGAACATATAGTACGATCCAACGATAAATTCTCTTTAATAATGTTTTATATTTGCCAAGTCGAAAAATGAAAGTATTGTTGAATAATAGAAATTTAATTAATATAGGAAAAAATGGAAATGATATTTCCAAATGAACAACCCCCCCCCTCTTATTTCACATAATGAAACACATTAGTCTTTCCACATTTGACAACATATTTGCAAAGCCCTTTCTTTGAATCATCTAAAAACGTATGTCTTGAACACACATCTTCACAAAGCTGTGCAGTGTGATAACAAGCATTACAAACTTTCCTCCTGAATAGGCACCTCTATATCTCAAAGAAGTACTGAAATAGAGGAGATACAACCTTGATTTTATCAATTTTTGAGTATAATTATCTTACGGTAAAATCATCTGGGATTGAGGGCACTCACTAGCTTGGAAGATCAACCTCTAAGTGACTCAGATTGTACCACAGTAAGTGGTTGAGTTTTAAACAAGAAATTCAAGACATAACACAAGGCTACTGACCTGACCTTCAGTGTATGGTGATGAGTTCTGCTGCTAAATACCTTGCCTTCTACTACAACAATTAAAAAAAAAAAACAAAAAAAAACTGACATTATGTTTTTTAATAGTGCACTGACACAATTACCGGTACAATACAACATTCAGCTTGACTTAGTACTTGGCCTTAACTGTGCAAGTAGCCCAAACTGAGATAATTGCTCAGCAAATCAAAGTAGTGAAGTGAAGCAAGTAATTATGTCACAAATTGCTGTGCTAAATCATTTTTTTTTTCACCCTCAATAAGTAACGCAAAGTAACTCAGCTCAAGCCTTCATCTTCGACAAGAAATAGAAAAATGTCACATTATTTTGTCTTCAGATTATACAACACTTATTTTCTTTCCAAAACTTTAAAGCTCATGAAACATGAAATTGTTCTAAGTATAGAAGCTATGTCTTTAGAGCAGAACAATTTTCTCCTAGATAGGTCAGACCCTGAGTAAGGCATTGAAAGTTAATCACCATGCAGTACTTCAATTCGAATGCTAAAAGATGTAGAAAGAGTTCAACAGATTCTATAATATTTTTTTTCCTTAATAAGCATTAATTCCACTTGCATTGAACACAATGGGGGCTTGATTTTTAGACAAACATTTTGAGAAAATGAGGATCACTGATTTCCTATAAATAAGTGAAAATTTAAAACTTCAATATTATTTTCCTTTTTTAAATATAGGCTTTGTGGATAGGAAATAAATGGCAAAGAAGTGATTCATATCATCCTAAAATAGTTCTCAAAGATAACTGAGATGAAAGCTCTTCAGAGGTGTCCGTTTCTCTCTCTTCGAAGAGGAAGTCCATATTCCCAGATTAGATTTGTTCTACTTTTAGAGATGAGATTCAGTTTAAGAAATTTTCAGGAAGGCACCTACAGATGTACTTGTTAATTTCTCTTTAAAGTCAACACAGATCTGATCCAATGCCAGTTGAGTGAAACAGCTTACTGTAAAGTTAACATCGGGACAATTTTAATGCAAGTAACACCTTCCATACAAACTTCTCAATACGGAAACTCTCAGGAAACAATCCCCAGCTCAAAGTAGAGTCAACGCTGAATTCAGATCCAGTTGTTCACATTTTCCATTCAAATCTTGAAAATCCTCAAGGACAGAGATACTAAAACTGGAGAAGGGTTGCCTGCTCCAATGTTAGACTGTCCTCAGATTTATTTTCTTCTTATATTCAGATGGAACATCCTCTTTTTGTTTTTAACTTGTCTTTTTCTCTTAGTACCTCTCCTGAAAGCAAATAGCAGCTCCACTCAACTTGTAACCTCCCCTTATGGCACTAAGGGACGGTGCTGTTAGGTCCCCTTCCAGCCATCTCTCTGCAGATGAAGGAAGTCCATTCCCCTCAGCACCTCCTTACAGCTAAGTGGACAGCTTGGTAACTCTGGCAAACTCATTCCAGTCCACTGAGGGAGAAAAAAATGGAAGTAATATTCCCATGTGGATTAGTAAGCACCAAGTAAATGAGGCAGAGGAAACAGGAATGCACCTCAGTCTATTGCCTGTGCTCCTACTGATGCAGCCAACTGTGCTGTCAGCCTACATCACCATCAGGGCATACTGCTGGCTCACATTCAGTCGACTGTCACCTGGATCCCAAGTCCTTCCCCAGCAAACCCATGACCTGGCAGATCAGTCTCCCACCTGTACTAGGAAAGGAATTTACTACAGGCATAGGATTTTACATGTGTCCTTGTTGCCTTTTGGGCAATTTCTTGGGGCACCTAATAGCAGCCCTAAACCTGCACGTATTCCCCTACTTTGGTTTCATGAAGCTTACTAATGGTGCCCTCACTCTCTTCATCCAAGTCATGGATAAAGAAAACAAATAGGAAGGTCCCAAGATAGATTATATTGATCATACAGTAGGAGCTAAGACCCCATATACGCATTAAGGCATACATAGCCAGACAAGCATAGTTAGGTGTCAGGTGTTTAGTTTTGCACTAAAACACAGTCTAGATGGTTAACTGTCAGCTGAAATGAGTCACATCCTTCACCAACACTCAGACAAGCATTTTGTGTAAATAAGGTATTATACCTTCCTTAGTATGGAAATCTTTTCATACATAGGAAAGAAAAAAAATCCTCACTGCAGCTTACAAATTGTGCCAAATAAGGCACATTTATTATTATATTTCTAGTAACACAGAGATGCATAAATTGAGCGTAATATGGCATCACTAAGGATTTTGAATACAATGGAAGATGTACTGAAATTAGTCTAGTAAAAGGCATAATAAATCAGAACTTCCCAGTTGCAAAAGCAACCTGCACATCTTATAAGAGAATTCACATTCTTAAACAAAATGAACAAAATAATTTTGATGTTTTTTAGAGGGTAGCAGAGGAATAATGAAGTTTTTGTGAAAAAGATTAAACCGAATCTGTTCAACTCATGACAAAAGAATAAGCAACACAGATCTGTCATACAGGTGCCACTGCTTACAAGCAAACCATAGAACTATTCTGGTTTTTTTTGTTTGTTTGTTTTGTTTTTTTGTTTTCTTCCATAGAACTATGTGGTAGTCATGAAATTTTAGACATAACTTCACAGAATCACAAAATCACAGAATGGCCAGGGTTGGAAGGGACCTCAAGGATCATGAATCTCCAACCCCCCTGCCACACGCAGGGCCACCAACCTCCCCATTTAATACTAGACCAGGCTGCACAGGGCCCCATCCAATCTGGCCTTGAACACCTCTAAGGACAGGGCATCCACAACTTCTCTGGGCAGCCTGTTCCAGTACCTCACCACTCTCTCTGTAAAGAACTTCCCCCTGACATCCAACTGAAATCTTCCCTCCCTCAGCTTAAAACCATTTCCCCTTGTCCTTGCCATATACTCTGAATTTACCAAGTTTCAGAGCAGTCAAAACAAGTTTGACCGTCTTTTATACTACCTAAATTAACTCAATGTATGAACACAACGCTCTTAGGAATTCTTTACATTTTTGCTTTCTGTCACACTCCATAAACAATATTGGAAAAGTAAAGTTTTATTTTTTCTGAAGCCCCATGCCACCCTCTGATGCAGACTTCATGGTCACATCACTGCATCACTCCTCCCAGCAGACCAGGGTCACGTTCACTACTGAATTAACTATACTGTTTATTAAACATACATGAAAAGTGCTGCTGCAGAAGTAAGAGACTTAAACTATTTTAACACAAACTCAGACATTTTTCAGATTTAAAATGAAGAATGTGGAAGTTTACAAAGGGAAAAGCAGTATGCTATAGCAAACAGGTTCATCATTTTAAAATTTGCATCATTTAGAGAACAAGAAGAGGAGATCTGTTTAATTAAGGCATCATGTGATGCTGATAGTAGAGCAAGACCACAGAGAATGCAAAGGATATTTTTAACCTTGAAAACATCTTTTATATCTCAGTTCATGACTGCTGCTGTAGTAATGCTTTAGCTGATTAACTTTCTCCTCTGAAACGTCAAAACAAGTGTTTGTGTTGATTTCATTTATTAGCATTATCATAATTAATTGGAAAGATAGTATGAAAACCAATGGTAGGATAATCAATCTATGTTAGCTCTGTAAACTTTATGAAGAAAATAATTTCTTCTTTGCTTTCTTTTACTATTAAATCAAGTACATTGTGGAAGTCTCTACTGATTAAAAAGGTTTTTTTCTTAATTAAGCATGTTCAATAGACATGTTAGAAAAAGGATGCATGTGTTATTCTAAGTGTTATTCTAAGATAGCTTTATCATTAAAGTCAAAAGAATAATAAGACTAAGGAAGATTTTTCATTTCTTTGGAACCTTGTTTCTGGAAAGTGTGAGGAAACATTTTTATTCTGCTATCTCCTTTTATTCTTTGATTAACAATATTATCTTGCACAATATTTCAAGTGTTATCATTAGCCAAACTGAAATGAAAAAGTTACAATCCTAGGAGAGAAAAAGATTTTGCATTAGCAGGCACAATTTCCATCCCCATAACCTACATTTACTTATATGTATCCAAATGCATAGCTGCTACAGAAACAAAATAGCTGATTAAGAGTGTAAATTTCAAATAAGCTCAGTACAAGTGCTAACCATTATTCCCCATGAGAACTCTTACAGACATTAGTAGGAGCAAGATTAAGCTAATACTGTTTTTGAAAAATTAATACTTAATTGATCAACTTAGTAACAATGCAATTTGTCTCAAGTTTTTAGTACAGCTGTACTGTATGAAGCATAAAAAATGAGTCAGAATATTTTGCTGAACAGCTTGCTTTTTCCTGAAGTCTTTATTTACATGGGTTTACAGATCTTTATTTCAATTCAGGTTCCATGTGTCGTCTGAGCAAATGAAGCAAGTGGACTTCAATTAAAAGTGCATTTGCACTTGATGTATCAGGAACATATGATCGTAAAACTATATTTCAAGAAATTATATCAGTTCAGTTATAGAAATTGGCACAAATTTCTTAAGAAAAATGAGTTTGAAGGATGAGATAAAAACAATAAGAAAAAAAATGTAGAGTAAGAAATGTCCAGTTTTTTAGGATAAAACATTCAGAATTCAGAATTGTACTAGTTAAGTTTCTTACACAAAATGGTATCCCAGAATCACAGAATTGTAGGGGTTGGAAGAGAGGTTCAGAGATCAGAGTCCAACCCCCCTGCCAAAGCAGGCCCTCTACAGGAGGCTGCACAGGTAGGCATATAGACGAGTCTTGAATATCTCCAGAAAAGAAGAGCAGTTCCTTCCCAGCTAAATGTGACCTGTCATTATCCAAGTCAATCTTCTTATTGCAACATGCAAATCAGAGTAGCATTACTTTTGTGCAAACTTAAATGTGAGGCATTAGATTTGATTTCTGTTTTCTGAATTACAGATCCATAGAACATCAGAATGACTGAAGTTGGCAGATACCTCTGGTCCTTCTGACCCAACCTCTGCTCAAGCAGGGACACTCACAGCAGGGTGCCCAGGACAATGTCCAGCCTGCTTTGGAAGATCTCCAAGAGAAGACTCCACAGCCTCTGGGCAGCCTGTGCCAATGCTGTTACTCAAATCCTCTCCGTCAGAAATAAAGCAAGCAGAAGTTTTCTATGTTACTCTAACCAAGCAGAAGAGTTTTTAAAATAAGGTTAGACTTTTACTTATTATTAAAATATTGCTTGTAACTTCTGGTTATTGTTTTCCTTTAAGAAAAAGCATTTAAGAAGAAAAAGCCCTTAAGAAGGCTGCGGAGTGACCTCATTGCAGCATTTCAATACCTAAAGGGAGCCTACAGAGGGGAGGGGAATCAACTCTTTGAAAGGGTTGATAACTGCAGGATGAGGGGAAATGGTTTTTAAGTTGAGGGAGGGGAGATTTAGGTTGGACATCAGAGAGAAATTCGTTACAAAGAGAGTGGTGAGGTGCTGGAACAGGCTGCCCAAAGAGGTTGTGGATGCCCCGTCTCTGGAGGTGTTCAAGGTCAGATTGGATGGGGCCCTGTGCAGACTGGTCTAGCATTAAATGAGGAGGTTGGTGGCCCTGCATGTGGCAGGGGGGTTGGAGATTCATGATCCTTGAGGTCTCTCCCAGCCCTGGCCATTCTGTGATTCTGTGATTCCTCACATAGCATGTCCTTGTAATTGCAGGATGTCCCTAGCAAAGCTTTTACTTTGTGCCATCTATGACATGCTACACCTGAGATAACAGAAACACGTTTACAACATAGCTTTCGAAAATAAGTATTCTGGATCTTTTTTTAAACAAAGAAAATATTTAGACATGGATATCACAGCTAATTGTGTAAATACAATACCTATAAAGTATGTTGTCATCACTTATTCCTTAAGCTTAGCTTACAGCTATATCAATGCCCAAACCGTAGAAAAACAATTCAACTAAAAATTAAAATTTCAGTACTTTTCAACTGCAAAACTAAGGTCAAACAATTTTCATCATTCTACTCCATTGTGAATCTGAAGCTTCACATAACTAAGTATCACTATCGTAATTACAATTCACAATTACAATACAAATAAAGCACCGAATTGTATAAGAAAATTCTAGAAATTCAAATAGGAACAATGAATCATAGAAGATTTGATACCTACATAAGCTTAAACTTGCTACAACTCCATTCATGTGCAACACCTTTAGAATAACAGGTACTTAATGGCATAGTTTTCAAGAATTAAGTTATTTTTTTAAGAATCACAGTAATCAAAAGTAGAACTGTAAAGATCTTTATAACTAAATCTGTACCAAATCTGAATTATGCTTTCTATTCCCTGAAGACTTGCAACATTTTTTTTTTTCTTTTTATATCATTCTTGCTTCTTTACTTGTATGAATACATCTATTTCTTCTTCGCAATCTTTTTCTACAGTGAAGACTTGAAAAATATTTCCCGTAACATTTTTGCTTAAATCATTCTGCTTTTTTTTAATGTAAGTATTTGTTCAAGTGCCTGAAGTGAAATGGAAAATTCAGCCTAAGCTCTTACTAGCATATAGAAGAAAAAAAAAAAAAAAACAGAACTCTTGAAGTTATTCACCTTCTTCATATCACTACCAGGAGCACTGTTTGGTTTCTTCCCTTACACACCCAGTAAGTTTCTAAGGTAATGCTTTCTAGACAGTCTCCCTTTGAATGTGTAGTATATATGCAAAGACTACTTCTGTATCAGCAAGGAATTTTGCCACTGTCATTCTTTGACCTCTATCCAGTTTATCTTAAGGGGCTTACTTTTCTTCACATCACTTTCCCTCTTTCTGTGATACCTTCAAATCTTGTTCTTACTTTAATGTCAGTTGCAACTACATGCAATAGGTGCTTAGAAGCTAATGAATAGTGCTAAACCTACAGCAGGGACTTTAGAACGTCACTCAGCCCATCACTTCTTTAGATGGCAAATTATTTAATCCCTTTGAAAAGAGTACTCTGAGTATCTATGCATACTTGCCTAACAGTAGTTCTATCTAGTTCCTGTTTAGTATCTACGTACAACAACATACCCAATTCACCATAGCCCGTTTTGTTGCTTTTTAACAACTTTGAGAGAGGTGGAGAAGAGCTATGAAATATCTGGCAAAAGAACAATATCTGAAATTTAGGAATGATCTCTGTGTTATTTCAAGGGCAATCCTCCATTAGAGCAGAAGCATTCTCCTTCAGTACGGCCTGATTTAGCTGAGCAAGCTACTGTAGAAGGAAAGGAGGATCACATCATCTGCCTCATTACTTTCTGGCCTCTTTAATTGTGGAAGGGAACATAGAAAAAGTCTAATCATATTTTAGAATGCAAACTGAACATTAACAGCTGCACAAGCACTTTCTTTGTGTTATTCAAACTGCAAGGGCCTCTCAGACTGTATGTAAAATGCTCTTGGTTTTAACTTCAGAAAAGAAAATGTACCACTATGTTAATTATTTTTAATCTCTTCTAACTGCCACATTAGGTTTAATATGAAACTATTATCACCAAACTAACCTTAGATTACATTTTTTTCAACTGTTTTTCTGCAGAGACATTCCAACCAACAAAAAAACCTTATTAAAACACTGTAGTATATTTAGGTACAATTAACCTAATCCCGGCAGAGATTTAGGAGAAAATAACAGAAGGAAGAAACAGTGAGGACGAAGAATTTACAGTGATAATCACAACGTTACATTAATAGAGAACACATTTATTCCAGATAGATAAATTTTGTAGGTAAGCACATAGTGGCCCTATAAAATGAATGACCAAAATGTATAAAGTAGGAGTGTTTTTTGTTATTACAGCACACATAGACAAGAAGATTTGTATAAATAGAAATATCTGAACTATAACTGTATGAATAATATATGAAAGCCTGAAGAACAATAAGAGACCAAGATTTTGATCAAAACTCCAAGTCTTTTTGCAACAAGAATATTCAAATAATCTGGCTTTGTTTCTTTATTAATATAAGGTTATCAGTGTTTTTCTTTGGCTGTATACTGTCTTTCTACTTTGTGTGCAAGAGAATTAAGAGAAGGGAGGAATGCATTTCAATCTACTTGTGCGATTGTATTCTAAACATAATTTAAAATATATTACTCACTCTGAATGATAAATGTTTTAGCATACCAGTAGAAGTCAGGTATAATACAGACAATATTATATGGTCAGAATTTAACAACATATTAAAGTACTAAACAGATTTCCATTTTTCACATTTCAGCTGAGTTGAACATCAAACAAGTGATCACAAATAACTGCGCTGAGTCACACGTTTTTACTAATTTAGTCCTATGTTTATAATCTGAAAGGGCATCATTTATCCATTTAAATACTCATTTTAACTAATGGCCCATGCAATTGCTTACAGCAAGCATCTTTACCTCCCTGCTTGTCTTTTCAACATCTTTGACAGAAGATATAACCCGGAGAAGAAATATGAATTTTAAGACTTAAAATAACTTCTTTATAGAAAGACTACATTTTCAATGTGATTCAAATCAAATGTCATAAAAGATTTATAGACTTCTACGAAGCCCTTATGCTTATAAAAAAAATCTACATAAAATCATTAGAATTAAGTTTATATAAAATTTCAAGGTATGCAGAAATCTGTTTTACAGATTACTTATCAGGCTCCTTTCAAGGATGGTACCTATACCCATACATATACCAATGATAATAAACACAAACTTTATTTTCTTGTATATGAAGGCAACAGTATTAAATGAACAGAGATGACTAAGGATAAATAAGTCAAAAATAAGAAGTATATAGGAATGCAGGCCTCAGTTTTTACATGTGGCCATTAAAAAAATCAAAAAGTAAAGGATGAAGGAAGTAATTGTGTCGCCTGAGGAAAAGGAGACTGTACCAATTAGGAATAACATCCACTACCTTTTTCCACCCAAATTTTTCAAGTTTCTGGTGTATCATCTTATAATTCAGCTGCAAGATAAAAAGTCTCCACATGTCTAAATTTATGTCTGTTACAGTTGAATACTCCAATATATTTTACATAACAATAGGTTCCTTTTCTCCTGTGGTGGTAATGAGAAGAATTTTTAAAAATTTTAATAAGAATCAACTTATTTATTTGCACTTCTATAGACAAAGAGAAGATGATGACAGAGCAAAGCATCTTAGAGGCTACTCCTGCAGATCCATAAGCTGCGGATTCACATGGCTTCTCTAAAGAAATATTCACTAAAAGTCAGATTCAATAATTTTCTCTGTTCAGTAAAGACTTTAATAGCACTTTCTAAAGCATGATAGGACCTTACCAGTTATAGTGTATGTTTTAGAAAGTATTTCCTGCTTGAGAAAGTATTCAATAGGTGTAACCTGCTTCTTTTTCACTATTTTCTTTTTAAGGAATAGTTCATAGTTCCTTATTATAAACTAAGTTATAAAAAAAAAAATACTCTTCAAAATACTTCAAATTTTCAAGCTATACAGCATTAAAAGGGGAAAAGAAGGCTAGAACTTCAAGCAGGACAAAAATCCAGAATACAAGCAATGCTTTGAATATGCATGTACACACTATGTTTAGAAAGAAGTATGCAAGCGTTATGGCAGCAGTCAGCAGATGGTGCTGTTAGACATAGTGACAATTTCTTTCTCCCGGAGCGCAGGGATAAATAAGCTCTCACAGTATTTTTTTGTGGCAGTCACGATTTTTTCTCTCCACCTTGACCAGACTTCATTGTTAGCAACTGACTTGCTTTGGGTTAACCTTGGAAGGAAGCCTTCCTGCTTAAATAACTTAATGTCAAACAAGGCTTCTGTTTCAACAGTCACATAACTAAACATGCAATATGCAATGCTGGAGAACTTATATTTGAGAATGTTGAGATGAGAGGGGATTTGTGTTACGCCTGTGTGCATACTGCCTGGTTCTTGTTCACCAGAGGGTTAAGGCTGCAGGTAAAACCTGATAGCACAGGCACAGAGCTGAAGCACGAGGACTGCAGCTAAAATGGGAGTTTTTTTTTTCTCTCCAGTTCTTCATACTTAAAATTCACACTCATTTCATTCTATTTAGCACATCCAAGGAGCAGGCAATCTGTTGCACATATTTTTCCCTTTTTAACCTAAAATTCTGTGGTATAAGTAGTTAAGGCTTCACTGGAACTAGTACATTACAGCATTTGTCATCTTTCAGCTGAAAATTAAACTGAATTATGCACAGGTTGGATGTAGTTATCAGGGCAGTGGAAAGAGAACTTCAGTGGTAGAGCAACTTGCCTATCAGCCAACCCAAGCATACATGATTTTAAACAGAGAATAACACAGGGAGAATAAGTTTCAACCTTGTTTAATGCAGCTTGTCCATCCAGTCAGGCCCATGCTGACTTATATTGTGCGGGTCAAATTAATATAAATTTCTTTCTCCTAGAAATTGTCTAAATTATGATGAAAATCTCCCTAGGCTTTGCTTATCAAGTTTAGTCATATTTCATTATATTTAAATTTCATTATTTCACATATTTCATTAAATATAAATATTTCCTATTTTAATATTAAAGATTATAACTCCAAACAAGTAGGATTTCAAAGAGTGAAAATTTTCAAATAACCTAAATAGAAAAAATAGTCTAAATTAAGTTCCCACGTGTCATATTTTAGTGTTTTTTCTTCTTTCCTTATTGATCTCCTCATTTGTATTGGCTCATGCAGCAATTGCTGATCTTTTTGATGTGACTCATTTCAAATTGCTGTGCTGTACACTAGGGTAACATAGCTTTGTAAATATATTTTTAAACATCCCACTGTACCAATGTGTTATAATTATTTTCCACTTACTACCTGCTCTGATAAAATTGTGTTTTCTTACTCTTTGTAGTAGGTGCTCTAAAATAATTATAAATGTTAACATACGATAATCTTTTCCACCCACTCCTGGTAGCTCAGGTCAGCACAGGGAGAAGCTCTAGGTCTATCAAATGGGACTTTATGACACTGGGGAAACTAGCTGAAGGAGTGGAAGCTCACGAGATGTTTTCCTCTATCCCTTCAGCAGAAGATACTGAGAAGAAAAAGAAAAACCCACCTGATCAATATATTCCTAAAAGACTGGTTCCATTGCAGGAATTAAGTTTTTTTGTTGTTTTTTAAATCATGGGACAGTTTATTCAGTGTCAAACCTGCTGGTGATAGATGAGAATCCACCCATCTTAGAAAGGATTCTAGCCCAGGAGCTGGCAGGGCTTACTGAGAGGACTTGAAGCTAGGTTTGAAGGACAAAGAAAATCAAACCAGGCTCACCAGAGATGAGCCTAAGGGCAGTATGCCAAGGCTGGGAGTGAGAATCCACTGTGCAGCAGGAAAACTATAACTTAGTCACCATCACAAAAATATGGTGGGATCAATCCCACAGCTGGAGTGCTATATGCTCTTTAGAAGGAATGTAATGAAGAAGATGCAGGGGGATAGCTTCCTAATTTAGGGAGTGTTTCGACACTCCACATCGGGAATGATAAGGTAAAGTCCTTATGGGTGAGGATCAGGGGGAAGGCCGACAAGGCCTGGTGAAACTTTATAATAAATCTCCCACCCAGAATGAAGTGACAGATGAAGCATTCTACAAGCAGGTGACAGAAGTCATGAAATTGCTAGCCCTTGTTCTAGGGGGGGGCTTCAAATTACCCAACATTTGAAAATACAAACCAGCCCAGAAGAGAAAACAGTCTAGGAGGATCCTGGAGTGTGTGAAAGAGAACTTCCTGACACAACTGGTAAGAGAGCCTATCAGGGGAAACACCCCCATTAAACCTGCTATCTACAAACAGAAAAGGAATGGTGACAGATGTGATGGTGAGAAGCTGCCCTGGACATAGTGACCACAAAAGAACAGAGTTCTCTATTCTCCTGGTGAAGCCAGGAGAGGTCAGGAAAACTGCTGCCTTGAACTTAGGAAGGGCAGACTGAATTGTTTAGGATGTTGGGCGGGAAAATCCTCTGGGAGTCAGACCTGAAGGGCAAAGTGGTCCAGGAAGGTTGAACATTCCTGAAGCAAGAAATACTAAAGGTGCAGAACATGCTGTTCCCATGTGCCATAATGTGAACTGGCAGGGAAGAAGACTGACCTGGCTGAACAGGGAACTTTAGCTCAAACTCCAGGAAGGGGTCTGGGGGGTGGGGGGGGAAAAAAAAAAAAAAAGAGTTCACAATTTTTGTAAGAGATGTCAGCCAACACCAGAAGAGTACAAGGAAGTTGCTAGGACACGCAAAGAGAAAATCAGAAAAACAAAGGCCTGGCAAGAACTTAATCTGGCTGCCATTGCTAAAGAAGAAAGATGGACTGTGTGGGCAATGTTTTTGTAACAACAGTGCTATCACAGCAGCAGTGAAACAGCAGGTCACGAGTTACAGAATTTTAAAGAGCGCAGCACACAGGTTCTTATTCATCACCGGCAAAAAATGCATAGCTAATTGTGGACATTGCTCAAAAAAATTACATTCTGTAGCTGATAATTTGCTCTACCAAATAGTGTTATTGCATTCTTTCTATCTGTTATAATTTCCATATAAATATATAGGAGGCATTATTTTTGGAACAACCACTATACATCATGTATTCATTCCCTTCAGTGAATTAGTGAGTTTTAGGATTTGAGATACCACTGCTAATTCTCATTTCTGAATGAACATTTTGCAACATTCAAAGTTCAAAGCTTGCTGGAAACAGAATCAATTTCATTGCTTCCAAAAACAAAACCAGTAAATTTGTTCAGTATTTAGAGCTGTTAATAGTATTTCTTGAACAAAGAATAAATACCTGTGTAACTGATTTCTAAATTGATAGTGACATTCCACATTCTTTTGTTTCTTAATTTTATTTTAAAAGGCACGTCTCAAGCATGAAAAAGCCTACTACCAATGAGCATGCAATAAATGTAGCAAAGTATTATCTTTAAAACTTGCAGTTATGATAGAATTCAGGTAGTCTCACCACTCTGTACAATCTGCTTATAGATTGAATTCATTTCACACCTCAGGCTTCACGCTCAGTTTTGAGGGTACCACACTTGTTGGTTCCCCCTCCCCCCCCCTTTCCAATTTAAAGGAATATTTCAATAAAATGGTCAATTTTGCATGCAAATTTCATCATGCAAGTTTGGAAAGGATGGCATGTGGGTAGGATTTGGCCAACTGTGAAAATTTTAAGGGCTAAGAAAATTAAAAACATAATGCTGGAAAAACTGCTTCTTTGCCAAGGTGAACCTGATCACATGCACAGTACTGAAATATGTTCCACTTTGGTTTTGTGCATTAATGTTGCCATTTGCTAAACTCCTACAGCAGAGCTGAAGTGACAGCATAGAGCTTCAGTATCCTACACACAACAGCTGTCCAATCACCCACTGCCTTATTCCTTACCCTCCCCCCAAAATGCAGCTTTTCAGTGCTTTCTTGCAATTGATATTTTAAAATAAAGTCTGCAGGATGAAATTTTAAAAATTAAGGAAGCTATTATTTAAAAAAAAAAAAAAAAAAACTCTATATGGCTGCACTGTATCAGAATGAATAAAAGATGAATGCAACCCCCCTCTTACTGTTAGTCAGTTTGAAAGCTTACTTCACTTAACAAAATACAGGACAATTCAACTGCCTCCTGATGCCTACAGTGATCTAATGAAGTCAAGGAGAACATTTGGCCAAATCACAGAATCGTAGGGGTTGGAAGGGACCTCCAGAGATTATTGAGTCCAACCCCCCTGCCAAAGCAGGTTCCCTACACCAGGTCACACAAGTAGGCATCCAGGTCGGTCTTGAATATCTCCAGAAAAGGAGACTCCACAACTTCCTTGGGCAGCCTGTTCCAGTGCTCCATCACCCTCACCATAAAGAAGCTCTTGCACACATTTGTGCGGAACTTCCTATGCTCCAGTTTCTGGCCGTTTCCCCTTGTCCTGTCTCCACACACTGCTGAAAGCAGTCTTACCTAACCACTCTGACCCTACACCTTAGATATTTATAGACCTGGATCAGGTCCCCTCTCAGTTTTCTCTCCTCAAGGCTAAACAGACCCAGCTCACTTAGCCTTTCTTCACAGGGGAGATGCTCCAGGCCCTTCACCATCTTTGTGGCTCTCCGCTGGACTCTTTCCAAGAGATCCCTGTCTTTTTTGTACTGAGGAGCCCAGAACTGGACACAGTACTCCAGATGAGGCCTTACCAGGGCAGAGTAGAGGGGGAGGATCACCTCCCTCGACCTGCTGGCCACGCTCTTTTTAATGCACCCCAGAATGCCATTGGCCTTTTTGGCCACAAGGGCACACTGCTGGCTCATGGCCAACCTGTCGTCCACCAGGACACCCAGGTCCCTCTCTGCAGAGCTCCTCTCCAGCAGGTCATCCCCCAACCTGTACCGGTGCATGCAATTATTCCTCCCTAGGTGCAAGACTCTACACTTGCTTTTGTTAAACCTCATCTGATTTCTTACTGCCCAGCTCTCCAGCCTGTCCAGGTCTCGCTGAATGACAGCACAGCCTTCAGGCGTGTCAGCCAATCCTCCCAGCTTCATATCATCAGCAAACTTGCTGAGGGTGCCACTATCCTCTCATCAAGATCATTGATGAAGATGTTGAACAAGACCGGACCCAGCACCAACCCCTGAGGAACACCGCTGGTTACAGGTCTCCAACTGGACTCCGCACTGCCAACGACGACCCTCTGTGCTCTGCCAGTCAGCCAATTCTCAACCCACCTCACTGTCCACTCATCTATCCCACAATTCCTCAGCTTTGTTATAAGGAAGTCGTAGGAGGTCTCTGCTGACCACAGAAAGCTGCACATACAGAGCACATTTAAGTTGACTGCATCTTTTAACGAACAAGGCAAATTTCTCACATTTAACAGCAGAAAGCTCCATTTTCTCATAAGATTCTTCTTCCAAAAACAGTTTCTCATCTCAGAACAGGAGTGGGAGGGAGAGACTGTGCCACTTTGTTTTAGAATATCTTATGACTTTGTGTCAGTCTCCAAAATGAAAGATTTTTTAAAGATTCAAAGAACACAAATACGTAGACTAATTAAAGACAATCTAAGAAGATAACATTCTTAATTAAACCGCATTTGAAATCAGTGATTTCCATAGAGATGAGGCATGCTTTTCTACTAAAATTCCTTTCAGTTTAAATGTTGACTTTCTGTCAAGCAAGACACGTGATCTAAACCTTACATTAAAATGCTCAACTTGAAGACAACTAAGTTAGCCTCTCAGATTTCATTGTAAAGTTATCTCAAGCAGACAGGCACCTCTGCTTCATCGTGATTCACTTCATGTTAACACAGGCATATCACATTAATTGCCTTCTGAAAATACTTAATGATTATAGCTAATGACTAGCTCTGTAGCCGACTACCAGGAAGGCAGGGATTTACTCAGGTCCACCCCAACTGCAGGCAAAAAACTGAACAAACTTCATTTCATCACTCAGTTTATAATGAAAGCTTTAACTAAATCACAAAAAAACATTGCAAAGCTAACCTTTATTAGGGAAAAAACTGATTTATACACGCAATGTTTTGTAACAATACATCTGTGTGAACCAGTGTTTCTAATCCAAACTGAGGCTTACTACGGTCAGTCTTGCCATGTCTAAACTTCTCCCAACTTGCCTGCAGCATTATTTCATTTGGTTTAGCTGTGACAGTAATTTCTCTAATTGACCAGATGTCTAAGGCTAACATCCACCTCCCTCTCCCCCCCTCCTCCCATGGTTGCATTGTTTTACATAGATAACTGTATCAAACAATTATTCTGTGCAAAGTGAACACAATTATAGTTTAAAGGAAATTAAAGGGCTGGTTTGACAGCAGAGGCTTTGAGAAGTGGAGATGCAGGAGGCAGCACTGGGAAGTATATGAAGAGAGGAAGAATAGACTTGGCACTGGAAACTCCACAGATACAAACAACTTTTAGGAGGTTAAAGAAATACAGACAAACAAAATTGGTTTTAGGAGTATCAAAGACAACAAAGGAGCAATATCCAACATGCATAAAAGTCACTACATAAGAAGATACAGACACAGCATGGAAATGCAGAGCACTGAAGAAAGGTATAAAATTGTGCAAGTGCACAAAAATGACCTCAACCGTATCCTGAAGTGACAAAGAAGAAACTAGAGGAACCAGAGGAGCAGAGAGAGTGAGCATAACACTAGAAAACAAAGCAGAACATAAGTTATGCGTGTGCACATTTTTTAAACTGCACTGCTGTTCTTATTTTTTCCTTTTCTTTAAAGCTTGATCTGGATTAATAATGATAAGGTATATAAGATTAATTATAACAAATAATATTACTTGCTTTTACACACACACACGCACTATTGCACACACAAGATTCAGTACACCCAAACCTGCTGTTTTAACATTCTTACGATTTTGTTTTTATAATCCACTGACACCACACAGATGTGCCTTGCCCTGTTAAACAAGCATAAGAAAAGCAGAGATCTAAAAGTCAAGAAGATTGTGTAGCCTTCTATGCCTCTCATGGCACTTTTCAGGTCAATCCAATAAGCTGGCTTCGAAGAACCTTAAGGCAAGATATCTTAGAAATCTATCATGCATGAATAATGAAATACAGTTGTCTGGAAGTCTTTCGATATATACAGGATGAAAGATTTCAGAGGGTTTTAAGTTGGTGTTAAAGGATGGCAATAGAAAATACATAATAACAAGTACTCAGGGCAGTTTTGCCAACTCATTTATAGCAATTAAGTATACTTAATGAAATTAATGACATTATTTGGGTGAACAAATAATTGATATTCACATAGGCTATATACGCAGTGGTCCAGTAATACTGTATGACAGCTTTGGCTTCCAACACACACAAGGTGAAGGCTATATGATGGTTTTAACAATTGTTAAATATCAGTTATGTATACAGCCAACCTAGTCCTCTTCTCCCCATTTAACAGGTATGTGGCATACCAGTTACTTTATTCATTACTGAACAAGATCGGTGCTTTAGTCAAAATTCAGACATGCTTGTTTTGAGTGTACTTTGTTGAAAAGTTTTAGCTATGTGCTTTATTATTCCAGTTACAGAAGGAAAACATGAAAGGTTATGCAAATGCAGCCCTCAATGAGAAGAATATAAATAACAAAGTAATTTAAAGTACAATTATTAATAGTTTAAAGCTATACAACAGAAGATGAAAAACAAGGTGTGTAGCTGTATTTATATAACTATCATCTGCAGTAATAGATTATGCTACATTTAATTAATCAGGATAATGGCTGCTGACTTCCATAAGGTAACAAAGCCAAGGTTTTATTTTCTGGCCTCCCAACCCAAAGGTTTTATTTTGAAAATAATGATTTCACTCTGCAAAAGTCTAAACATTGTCAGTTTAAAAGGAATAAAAATTTGCAGGCAGTGTTTCCAGATGAAACTATTTTTTTATTTTTCTAAACAAGACAAGACAAAAGCCATAAGCCATCTTTGCCACATCAAGTAGGGCTGTAGATGAAGTATAAAGTACAAAGTGGTCAGCAAAAGTAACTCTTATAGCATGCAGCGTTGTGTTTTGTTTTTTTTTTTTTTTTTTTTTTTTTTTATGTCAGAAATTGCATCCAGAATTAAAAGTTCAGTTTATATAATGAAGAAAAATAAGCTCAAAAAGAGGCTCTACTACAAACTAGAAATCAGATAACTATGGCTGAGAACATACTTATTTTCTGAGAGAGAAATTCCCAGCTCAATTTTTCCTACTTTGTAGAAGTCAAAGAAACAAAAAACTTTCTTGACAAATAATGTAAATATTGTAAATTTCAGGAAAAATTAAACATGAACAGAATATAGGCACTTTATGTAACCAGCACCCTTTCTTAATATTGACATCTTGGTAGTTGGTAGAAGTCACTGTTTACAAGAAATCTGAGGTAAGGATTGGACTGAGATACAGGCTGCGTAACTGAAATCTTATCTCTAGTCAAATTATAAGGCTATGAACATGAAAAATTATTCCCCCAAATCTTATTTGGCTGTAAAATGGAAAAAGGAAAAATGCCAGTTATGTTGAGTCATGCTGCATGAGTTGTTTTAGAAAAGTACTTTGAGAAAATTCTATACATTACTTATTTGGCTGAATTAAAAAATAAAATCCAACACTATTTCAGAATTATGGGAGTTTTGACATTATTGCTCAGTGATCAGTTGCTCTAATAAGCCCACTGCTCTTTCTGAAATCATTTTGCTATTGCGCTTGTGATCCCAAATAGGAGAACAAGTTTTGGGGAGGGAGGCTTACCTCACTAAATAATAACCATCAACACCAGGTTTGCTACTGCCTTTTGCATAAGAAACAATCAACAGTAATTTTTTATAAGGATCAATAAGTCACTAGAAGGCACAAAATAATCTCTTCTTCCAGAATCAGAGGTAGTCAAAATACAGTTCCCAAACCATCTTAAATCATGTAATCCCCTTTTCAATAGCTAATAAAAACACAAAGGCTGTCTTTACATTAGCAATTGAGCTACTCAAGCTGGAAAGCATAATACAGAGGGCATAGCTCAATAGTGGAATAACATAGCAGGCAAACTTCCTACAGAATTCTTCTTTCCTTTAGGATTAAAAAAAAAAAAAAAAAAAAAAAAAAAATCATTGGTTGATTGATAGCAAGTTCTACAAAGTTTCATTTTATTTTCCGTCAGTTCAAGTAGAACTTATTCAATCATATAAAGGATAGTTATGTACCTACATTGTATAAAAGTTGGTTGTCTTGTCAATTGTCCTGCCAAATTAACTCTCAGTATGAGATTTTTGCCTCATGTTATTGAGGCACTATAAAGGAGCATGTCCTGAACATGATCATTCCCAGGGAGTAGTGACCACTCTTACCAAGGCAGGATAGTTTGTTTCAAAAACTCTACAGCTATTAACACAGACTTATAGGCAGTTAAGCAGGAAAACCCTGTTGTTTAGCAGCCCTGTGAAAATGAGTTACACTAAGTCACTCTTAAATGGAAGGACAGCATCAGTGGACAGGGGAAGGACAACGGATGTCATCTACCTGGACTGCTGCAAAGCCTTTGACGTGGTCCCTCACCACATCCTTCTCTCTAAACTGGAGAGGTATGGATTTGAAGGATGAACTGTTCAATGGATTAAGAACTGGTTGGCTGGACACAGCCAAAGGGCTGTGATCAATGGTTCTGTGTCAGGGTGGATGCCAGTCACGAGTGATGCCCCCAGAAGGCTCAGTCTTGGGACCAGTGCTCTTCAACATCTTCATCAATGACACAGGCGATGGAATTGAGTCCACCCTCAGCAACTTTGTAGATGACACCAAGCTGAGCTGTGCAGCCAACACAGTAGGAGGAAAGGAAGCCACCCAAAGGGACCTGGACAGGCTGGAGAAGTGGGTCCATGTGAACCTAATGAGGTTGAACAAGGTCAAGTGCAGGGTGTTGCACTTGGGTTGGGGGCAATCTCAGGTATTTATACAAACTGGGGGAAGATCTCCTTGAGAGGAGCCCTGCAGAGAAGGACTTGGGGGTCCTGGTGGACGAGAAGCCAGCAGTGCGCGCTTGCAGCCTGGAAGGCCAACTGCATTCTGGGCTGCATTAAAAAAGGGTTGGCCAGCAGGGAGAGGGAAATGATTGTCTCCTTCTACTCAGCTCTTGTGAGGCTCCATCTGGAGTACTGTGTCCAGGTCTGGGGCCTCCAGTACAAGGAAGACATGAAGCTCTTGGAACGAGTCCAGAGGATGGACACTAAAATGATCAGAGGACCAAAGCATGAGGAAAGGTTGAGGGAACTGAGATTGTTTAGTTTAGAGAAGAGAAGGCTCCAGGGAGACCCTGTACTTGAAGAGACTGTATAAGCAGGAGGGGGAACAGCTGTTTACATGGGTTGATAGTAATAGGACAAGGGGGAATGGTCTTAAACTGAGACAGGAGGTTTAGGTTAGATATTAGGAGGAAGTTTTTCACACAGAGGGTCGTAACGCAGTGAAATAGGTTGCCCAAGGAGGTTTGTGGATGCCCCATCTCTGGAGGCATTCAAAGCCAGGCTGGATGTGGCTCTGGGCAGCCTGGTCTAGTGGTTGGCAACCCTGCACATAGCAGGGGGGTTGAAACTAGATGATCTTTGAGGTCCTTTTCAACCCGGGCCATTCTATGATTCAATGAAAAGGGCTCTAAAGATATTTGGGTACTTGAGGAAAAGCAAACAACCGAACCATAGAATAGAATCGTAGAATCATAGACTCCTATTGGAGAAGCTGAGTGAAGGAGGAATGTTAGCTTAAGCCCTGAGG
This sequence comes from Phasianus colchicus, assembly GCF_987193195.1. Taxonomy (NCBI): domain Eukaryota; kingdom Metazoa; phylum Chordata; class Aves; order Galliformes; family Phasianidae; genus Phasianus; species Phasianus colchicus. Next base: position 89,267,076 of record NC_143437.1, on the reverse strand, counting down.
CCTGATATTTTGACTGCGTCCTTGCTGATGGGGAAACCACAGTGTCAAGATAACTATCTGAACTCAGTGTCATTACAAGAGGCTATTGTCTCCAACCTGGGTGAGGAAAAGTTTCACTTTTTAAAAAGTAGTTTAGAATATTCACTCAAAATAATTAATATAAAAAGCACACCAAGTGACAAACATCTGGGGACAAGAAGCAAGAGGAAAAAAAATTCTTCAAAGAATTCACTGTGGAAGTGTATCACCATATTCTACTGCTGATGCTGAAAAGAATTTAAAAAGCTTCAGGGAAGATCCACAAGGCAGGAAGACGTGACTACCAGTATAAATGTTAATGCTGCATCTGAGCAGAAAGCTTCAAAAATTCAAAGACTGAAAGAAAAAAAAGCAGAATACCCTAATGGCAGGTAAGACAGAGGGAAATGCAAGAGTTCCTTCTTGAGCAAAGAAAAACTGCTACTGTAGAACAGAGGTCAAAGGAAAGGTACTAGCACACATTAAACAAACCAGTTATAACAGACTTGAACACTGTCCACAAACTCTACATATACATCTTATAAAATCTGTTTAAAAACAAAAACAACAGCAGCAACAACCAAAATCAAGGTAGTCTAAAAATGAGCCAATGATTGCTAAGGACAATCTAGAGTTTAGTAGCAGAAGGCAGAATATCCTGGAAGGTCAGTGGTATCCTGGGCTGTGTCAAAAAAGAGATGGCCAGCAGGGAGACAGAGGCCACTGCTTCCCTCTGCTCTGCCCTCCAGAGGCCCCACTGGACTACTGTGTCCAGGCCTGGGGCCCCCAGCACGTGGAGCTGTTGGAACAGGACTAACATCTGCACTGAGGAAGACTGCATATTATCAATGTTGTAGTTAAAAACAGTAGTCTCTTATAAGCATACCAAGAATTAAGTTTTCCAACTTTCAGAATGCTGTGTTCTTAACAGCTGCATTCCCTGAGCAAATACATGGCAGAAAATACTTTGGTATAAGAGAGATCATATAACCATTTTACCATGCATTATTTAAAGCACACATGTGCAACACATTTCAGATACTGCCCTCATTTCAAAGAGGATATTTTGCTGTTGTTGTTTTATTTCCAACCACACACAAGTGTTCTTTACGGGAGGAATACTATTGAATTTTTCAGAGAAAGGTACTACAACAATAAAACTGTGCTGAAATTTATTGCACTCAAAGCATCTTAAAAAAAAAAAAAAAAAAAAAAAAAAAAAAAAAAGTTTGTTATTTCCAGTCAAGAAACAGGAAATAAATTGATTTTTACAGGGAATTAAATAAAATTGCACCAGTTGCAAGTATATTACTGTTTTTCCCTTTCCCCACTTAGGGCTAAATATAATGTTCTTACAATGTAAGGCATCGTCAATAAAACAATACATTACAGAAACAGAATTCAATTCCCAAATCTTTAGACTTAGATTTAATTATTACCCATAAGTGACAATAATGGTCAATAAATTGTTCAGCTGATTAAGTTGAACTGCACTTATTACTTCTGAAATGTATAAATATTTTGATGGTGATATGTCTCAAAATCCCATGGATAAAAGTTGTCAGAAAATAAGAATAATTCAAGCTCCCATCTGCACTGAAGAAGACTGCAGTATTATCAACGTTGTAGTTAAAAACAGTAGTCTCTTATAAGCAGATCTATAAACCTGATGAAGTAACGATACAGTAAAGAAACCTACATTTCAGTCTACGATCCAGGCAACTGCCTAGCTACATCAGTGTCTTGTTAACACTAATAGATGGCTCTTGCTGGAGTACTGCTGCAAAATCAGGTTTCGTTAAGTATAAATATTCATGTGGCATATGGATGACAGCAGGCAGCGTTAGATAGGTTCAAATAACGTTCAAGTGCTCAGGGTACTAGTATGTGATTTCACTAGCTTCATTGTTTTTACATATTGCAAAAACACAAAGGACTCAAGTATTTAATTTCTACACAGGAAGCAGGGAATTGGGAATATATTCACTAGAACACAAAATTGAATCTCAGCTCAGGCAATGGCATACGGTGCTATCTCCCCGCAGTGGGTGCTGGCGTATTTCCTCAGAGGCTGTTGAAAGGTGATTCACGTACCTTCTTTCCTAGTTCAGTGCCCTAACCTCAGTCACTATGGTGTAAGTTCAAAAGAGCATCTTTCAGAAAGTAAGGGAGAAGCCTCCCAACAGTACTGCCTCTGCTCTGAAAAGCATAAGCTCAGCATAGCAGAGAATCCTTCCTGTTTGTCAGGAAGGACTGCTGTCAAGCCACCAACATGATCACATTAGAAGTACTGACTTTCAATAGCACAGCCAACTTTGAAGACACTTATCAGTTACATTTTTTGAATGTATGAAGATAGCAATCCTAATAAGATGAAGTCTTCTTATGCGTGTGAAAGAGTGATCTATCAAAAGTGTTTAAAAAAACAAAACAAATCACTTCTGCAGACTCCCAGAGTGTATGAAGTTTATGCAAATTAATTAGTTTGGATTTTTCAGACCTGCTTCATCCACTACTGTAAGACAAGTGGTACAACACCAGGAGGTTTCCTTTGCCTGCCTTTACACAGGGACACAAGGGCATTTCCCTGTTTCAATAATTACTTTTGAATGTTGTACACTTCCACCTTCCATCCAAAAATCAGTTACAAAAAAAAAAAAAATCACTCCCTTAGGTATCATTATAAATATACATATTTTTTTTAAACATGCTGCCTCTGCCAGCTGACATGCTGTTAAAGCTTCCCTCCAAATAAGATGTTTAAAGCTGCATTTCTCAAATTGTTACAACCATGGTGTCCCAAAATCTTAAATGGCAACAATCAGTGGCACTTCAACCCTCCCAATGCTTCCAACTGAGCAGTAATTCATTTACTCCAGAGAAGAATAAAGAGCAGGCTAACACCAGGGACAACTAGACACTTTTACTAAAAGCAAACTAGCTTAGGGATTGGTAGCCAGCAGAGCAGCTATTAAGATCTGCAGTGACTATTAACATCTGGGTTGTATTCAGCTGTCTCAGAGAGACCGATCACCTACCTACTTACAAAATTACATATGGCATAGTAGCAAAAAATAAAAATAAAAAGAGTAGTCAGGGAGAGTTAATGGATTTTTTAGAACTATACATTTTCGGTGAGTCTATTGTCCCTTATAGTAGTTATGAGTTTGATAAAGAAATCACTCCCAATTTTCAGAAAATGAACTCCTAACACCCCACTACTGCAAATCCTTCCCGAGCAACCCACTCCCTCTGCCTGTCCATAAACTACAATGCTCTCTGTCAAATGACATCCACCAAACTTTTGGGAGTTGGTTGTCATATTCTGAAGACAATTTAAAGCTTGTGGACAACACCAGATTTACAGCATTAAACCTCAAAGGAGGCAATGTTGTTTAACCAGAGAGTGGTGCTATCTGTCGCCGTTAATTACAGATCTTCCTGCTGTGGTTTTTACAAGAAAGTAGGCCAGCAGGAAGTGTCATTATATTACAGCCTGTGGCTCTGTGCATGTGCTCCCAAGATGACAGTTGAGACATCCTTTAGCATTCTTCACCATCTTTTTCCATATGAAAAAACCAACTGCTTAGCTTGCATAGAAGGATGAAGTATATTACCATATGCATCTGCTAGAAGAGAAAGACACATCTATGTAGAAAGCAACTTCAGACTGAGGTAGCAGTTGCTGGTGACCCATGTTCCTTCTCAACTTACCTAATAAAACTTGAAAAATATTAAACTTTCCTAGCCTTTCATCACAGTCCTCATCCAAACTTAAAGCAAACAAACAAAAAAAGATAGAGAAATTCTTGCTATTCAGCTGACAAAGCTTTAGAGGAATAAGCAAAAGGGGAAGAAATACCAGGGAAAGACAAACTGGTAAGCAACCAATCCCAATAGGAAAAAGTACAGAAAATTAAGCACAAACAACCAAGCTAACGCTTACACAATAGTTTAAATACAATTCTGAAGTTACACTCAAACCATCCTCGCTACCCAAGCATAAGCAACTGACTTAATACCACTGTATTTGATCACTTTCCCAAAGTTTGCAGATCTCAAAACTTTATGTACAAGTCACCACATTACAAAAACTGATCCAGTCCAATTTTATGAGCTTAACTCTTGGTTAACACTAGAAGATATGAAATGCTTGGACTTATTTTTTGTCCCAGAACTGTGCAGGCATCACTGTACTCTAGTATCTTCCACAGAACTGGCTTTGAATTGCTTTGGTTTTGGGGAATAAAGGAAAAGAATACACAGAGTATAACATACGTACATATACAAGTTTTCACCACTAGAAGATTATCTATTGATTTTCAAGACCAGTTAACATCCTTCTCTTTTTCCCTTTTTATCATCCCTCTAGTCAGGCACTGCCTAAAGAAGCTGTCAAAAGAAATTCAAGAAATAACAAGAAACCCATTTAAATGTAAGCATTTCCTAATCCAGCTTTAGAAACCTGACAAATTTGATTAAAAATCCCAGCTGAAATTAAAGTATTAGTTAGATTGAATTAAATGTCAAAATGAAGACTTTGTCCACGATGTAGTAGCATTTAAATATGCCAGAAAAAAGGTTATGCAATTGTCAATGATGATTCAAACCCTAAACAATGAAAATGGAAACGTTTCAGCATGTAAAATGTATTCCAAGTAAAAGACCAAATAAGAAAATTGTTCTTACCTTCATAGATAGCTTTGAAACCTTGAGCACTGACAGCAAAGTCTGTGGTGAAACAGAGGGTAAGGATAGAACCTGTGCTCACTATAGATGATGGAAGCTGAAATCCAGATAACCTGTGCAATAAAAGAGGTACAAATAATTAAAACCTTTAAAATAAATAAATTAAAGCTCTCCTCTCACCAATAGACATAGTTAGCCTTATACCTTACTCCTCCAGAAAAGGAAACAAATAATTAAATAAAACTTTGATATATTTTAATTTGAATAATTAATAATTTCACAGCCTCGCCTTATTTCAGACCACCTTTAACTCTCACATGTGAAAACATCCAAGACGAAAATCCACGCCTGAATTATACCACTCAGCTGCTGCCTTGTCTTTCCAATTTTGAGTTTTGGAAAACAAACAGTGACTTGAATGAGTCAGAGATCAGAGTAAGAGAGAAGAGCTTTAATAAATACAGATGAAGGAATATAGTCAAATCAACATAAGTCAGGAAAGCTTTTTGCAACTTATTCCTTTTTAAACATTGTCTCCCATGCGCTAATTAACAGCTTGCTCTAATCTTTTCACCTTCTGTGTACTTGTCAACTTATTATTCCTATTTCTTTCCACCTCGTTTACTCCAATTCTGGACCTAACCAATACAACTTTTTTCTCAAACCCAAAACTGCAGAACTACCATGCAGCTTACCACATCTTACGTTCAGGCTTCTGTATGTTCTGTCACCTTCACTATCTATCTAGATGTTACAGTTTTTAGAGAAACATTCTTCTTGTTCTATTTAATAAATAATAGTGGTGATCACTACTGTCCTACATCTGTAATGTACAGTTATGACAGTTCATTATTAATTTAGGATATGTACTTTCTGATCTTACATGCATGTTTTCTCTTTCTTTGAGAAGGGTTTCAAAGTGCTCTGTTTTAGGAAACTCTTATCTACTGCGGGGGAAGGAAGACAAACCATGTTGAAACACAGAAAGATATAACTGAGCTTCAATGCTTCACAACTTGTAAGCAAGGAACGGGGGGGGAGAAGTCACTCAAAAAGAAATTATTACATAAATGCAGAACTACACTATTTAGCTACGTCATTACTGGTCAGTATTTGCTCCACTTGATAAGGTTTTGATTCATAATGACAACAAAGTAGTAAGGGATCTGGAGCACAAGTCTTAGGAGGAGCAGCTGAGCGAACTAGGATTGTTTAGCCTGCAGGGAAAAAAAAAAAGAAAAAAAAAAAAAGACTCAGGAAGACCTTATTGCTCTCTACAACTATATGAAAGGAGGTTGTGGTGAGGTGGGTGTCAGCTTCCTCTTCTGCCTAACTAGCAATAAGGGAATAATCTCCAATTGTGCCAGGGGTGATTCAGGTTGGATATTAGGAAAAACTTCTCTACAAGAGTAGTTACATACAGGAACAGGCTGCTCAGGTAGGTGTTTAAGTCACTGTGTTCAAGAAATGTTTAGATGTTGTACTAAGGGACATGGTTTAGAGGAGAAATATTGGTGGTAGATGGATGGCCGAAATGGATGAACTGGGGAGTCTTTTCCAACCTCAGCAATCCTATGATTCTATCTATATATGACCCCAATTGAGCTGTTGTTTCTAGGACTTCCTGTTTTGATTCTATTATGGTAATAAGCATCACTCCTATAATGTGGAGTCTTTACAAGCTCATTAACAAAAATAGCTTCTGTAGTATCCCCTTTGAAATACCAGACTATCTTTTCATCTAATTGACATTGAAATTTACATTAAAGGAAGATAAATATGTTTATTCACAACTTTAATCACCACACCTAAACTTCTTACAGACCTAGGAATAGGTAGGTATGTAGTAAACTTGAAGGAAATAATACATTGATTGTAAATATGTTTTTTTCAACATATGTATTGTTACTGCAATCCTAGAAAAATTACAGGAAAATCTCAAATAGAAGAATTCTGTGTTTCTGTTGTTCAACAGGTTATGTGAGTGCCTCTACAGTACTCTTGCTGTCCAGAATATTTCTGAAAGCCTTTATCATCGTATACAAATAAATTATGTGACATTAAATGCCAAGAAATTGAGAGAAAAACGAGATAGATTAAAATTTTGAGCATTATTCATAGGCTTCAAAGTAAATTCCATACAGAAAACAGTGTTAACCTATCAAGTCTTTTTTCTCCCCTTACTAATATTTTTCGCTAGGTAATTATAGTTGATGAATCATTACTTGTTTTGCACATTCATTTTATCATGCAGAAGAAATCACACACCCTCAAATGTTCCTTTACTCTGGAAATATACTTTGGCAATTAATATCAAGGCTTTCACTGCATCCAGAATGGGAGCGGTTCAAAGCAGATAGGTCTGTGTTAAGAAAGTCCCACTAATAAAACTGCCGTTTGATAAACTTGTACTGCTTCATACTGAACATATGGCAATACTTTAAAATACTGCCATTTCCTTAGCTTTTAATAACATGAATCTGCACAAAGCACACACTAAAATACTTTTTAACCATAAATGGACTATAGTTGGCTGGTCCATAAAGAAGAAACAGAACCTATAATAGAAAACCCAACAAAACACCAGTACTGAAGTCAGACTTCAACTGAGAAACAAGCATTTCTTTCTGCAGTATCATTTCACAGATCTTGTCATTCAGACATTTCTATTACGGACTACATACATACATATATAAGATACAGCAACAGCATACCCAGCAGATCCATCTGGCTCTGCTCACATCTCCACTTGTGAGGCAACATCTGGGGACTCTCTGGTACAAAACAGGCATTAACAGGCTGCAGCAAGTGCACTGCAAGGCTACCAAGGTGCTGAGGGGCCTGGAGCACATAATGTACATACAAAGAGCAGATGAGGGAATGGTCGTTGAGCCCTTAACAGACAGCAGCTAAGGGTAAAACTTACTGCTGTCTTCAGCTCCCTACTGGAAATATATGGAGGTCAGTAAGTGTTACATGAAACAATAAAGACCTGCCTGGCATCACTATCATAACTTTTCAGGATTTACACACTATTCCTAAACTTTTACTGAAGACAACCATAAGCTCAAACTTTCCATGCCACACAGAAACACAAAGGTACAGGGAGACACTAACTCAAAAATGGTTCTGATAGCAAGTGAAGCAAATCAAACAGCACCCTTATTGCAGCTCTCTAGAAATTCCTTGCTACGTTACAGAAGTCAAGTACTAAATAAAACACACCAAAATATATTTAAAAGATGCTATATCACATATGGCTTAACTGGAAATTATCCAAGAACTACAGTAAGAAAGAAAAAGTAAGAAAAACTCCACATTTTAGGTATCCAACATCACAAAGTCAGTAGTATACATATTCTATTAGGGGCCAGAAAAAAAAGCAATCAAGATACAAATATTGGATCTCAGGTATTTATTGTGTATATAACTCAATATTTTTGTGGTGTGTTGGCCTTGGCCAGCTCCTAGACCAGCTCCTCTCTCACACCTTCCCTCTCACTTTTTCCTTGGTCTACATAGGTTCTCAACAGGCTGCAGTTCCTCCAGGGATTACCCACCTGCTTTGGTGCAGCTCATGGAGACCTATCTGTTCTTGCATAGCCTCCTCCACAGGCTGCAGAGGAATCTTGGCTCTCAGGAGAACCTCCTCTGCACTCCTTCTCTCACCTTGACCTTCACAGGGTTGCTTCTCATGCTTCTCTCCATCTCACACTGAGCTCTGCAGCATTTCTACCCTCTCTAAAGCCTGTTTTGCAGAGGCACTGTCATCCTGGCTGCTGAGCCCAACTGTGCCCTGAGGAAAGGCTGTTGCAGCCAGCTACCCTGATTCCTCCTCCCCTGCAACTGTGGCTGCCAGCACCCTCACTCAATACTTTTGTAGCATTCTCTGCTCACATCATCTCTTCAAGTGCACTTCAATTTTATGCATTCTAAAGCCAAATTTTTAATATGTTATCCTTGTAATTTTAGTAATTACTAGCCTGAATCAGTTTAAACTGCTTGAACTTAGGCAGAAGAGAAGCTAATGCAGTAATTTAAGAGACAAAGGTAACTAAAGTCTTACCACAGAAAACAGCTGTCTTGCTATCTTGTACTGTCCTTCAAAAACAAACAAACAAACAAAAAAACCCATCATACTGTAGGAACATGCATGCAATTGCATTCTCAGCCTATCCTGAAGCAAACTGCATGCTTAATGTTCTGTAACTTCTTTAAAGAAAAAAAAAAAAAAAAAAAAACAAAGTCCTCATCACTTCCAGGTGCGGTGGGGTTCTGCAGAGGAGCAGCCATGTTTCCCACTTTCTTTGCCAAGTTCTGTCAGACACTTTGGAACCTCTACAAAAGCTACAACATTACAAACACAGTTATAAGATATGTATCCATAATACGACCTTTTAGGAAGGGTAACGTTTATGATCCCTGAAGATCCTTCCACAAACTGAGTGTAGAGTCAGAGGTATTATTTTAAAGCTCAGCCAGTTACAACTTTTGTTAACTTCCAAAAAAAAAATAAAAAAAAATTGATACTAGCCAACTAAAAGTATCCTAGAGAACAAATAGCTAAGAATAAAGCATGCAGCTTTGTTTGAGCATGTAGTCCTATCACTTCAGTCTTCTCCATACCCAACATCTTTGCATAGAGTTCAGAGTTGAAAGCAGATCATAGGTAAACAAGATCACTTCTCAATAATAGATACTATATTTTATGGTGAAATTGTGTAGATCAAAATTAGAGTATATGAGTATATGATCTTATGTGCAAGTTTATACTCAAGCAAATGATGTCCACCAACAAAGAAACAAACATATGCAGTATTATTTCCCAAATCCTAGAGAAATTTCATCTCCCTTGTTCATGGCTTTAACTTTGCTATTCTGCAGTAAAGCTCAGTCAGCAATAATAGTAATAAAAAGTTTTCTGTTGGCTTTTTTATTTTAACTCTTCTTTAAAAATAAATAAATAAATAAATAAATAAAAAGAAAGTTGTCCACAGTTGTTCCTGAGGGTCATGCTATTACCTCCCAGTTTCATTAAACAGCCCCTGAAGAAATCAGAAGGACACACTCTTAAAGCATATATATATAGATTTCCCCTCATTTTGTTCATCATCATCCAATGGCATCCCTGGGGTGAGCTCCTGTCTGTACTGTCTGTACTGTCTGTACTGGCTACCAGCATTGAGAAGACTTACCATAGGTGAAGGCACTTAAGAGTATGTAAAACCAAGACACAAACCTATTTCATCAAACTAGGCTGTAACTTGCCACATACAAAACCAGAGAAGACTTATTTTAATAATTTACATCAATTCTGTTACAAGCAAAAAGTGAAATATCATCTCATATATAAAGGCACAAGAAAATACTATAAAATTAGTACAGGATCTCTATTTTCTAAATGACTTCCTATAACAGAAAAGCGGGGTTAGTGGTTACGTCCCACTACTCCCCTCCACAACATTTTTCTTTAAATCATGTCACAGAAAGAAGGAAGACATAAAGCAAATGGCCTAAGGTCAGGTTTTTCATCCAGAAGCACAAATTTGGTGATTTCTCCTAAATGTAAGTTAACCTTGACTCATTCCCTTAAAAAACATAGAGGAAACGCCATAGCTGATAGAGCCCCGGATCAGTCCTCCACAAAAGAATTAACCTTTGCTTTCTACCTCTCCAGTATAACGAAAATACCCAGCAATAACTCTTTGCATTGATGAGTGCTGAACAGCTTACTTTCCTAACAACAATAAAAGTCCCTTATCTCTTTCCTTTCTTCAGCAGTGTCAAATCTTTTCCTGTATTATTCTCCACAAATACAGACTCCTACATTATCAACTCCTCACACATACCAGGCCTACAGCAAAGATCTTATGCTGCTACTCTTCTAGCTCCCAACATCCTACTCACACTTTCCATAAAAAAATTAATAATAGAAACCCATTGACTTCTTCCAGCAACTATCTCCTATAGTTCACTACACCACAGGATCTCCCCACCTGTTCCATCAATTTCTCATTTTAATAATTAATCAGGTATTTCTCATTCCTTCTAATTAGATTTGTTTAAGGTGTGCACACTTCATTAGTGGGGCACTAGTCCAAGCTTGTATAAAAGTTGTTTTTGTTTGTTTGCTTGTTTTAACAACATGCAGTATACAAAAGGCTTATCTTTTTCTTGTTGCTCTTGCTCCAGAAATTTTACATTTACAGTCTCAATTCTGAACAGGCAAAAACTAGCTTTTAATTCAAGCCTATCACGTAACTAAGATCACATGCACTTTTTCCATGATAATGTGGAGACTCCTGATGTTTCCTATGAGTTTGGCTTGACTAGACTTTAATTGCAAGATCACAAAATTAATATTCTCATAGTAGGTGGAAGAAGGAAGCAACTGGAGCAAAAAGCTCATACAATAACGGCCAAGGAAGTCCCCTTAACCAAAACTCACAGTGTTTAGCTAGAAGCAGAAAGAAGCTGCAGGTTTAACAATTTCAACAAGTTAAGAAAAAAAGATAGATAATGAGTAACTGTCACTGCAGCAGCACCTCCATCCACTGCAGAAAATCCTGAACTTGCAGAGCCTGCGACTACAGCTAGCAGTATGGGAGCAGAAAAGTGTGACAGGAATTTTCCAGTTCCAAACCAACACAAATCTGTGAGGGAACTGAAGGTGTCAAGAACATGGTGGGATTCAGGGCTCTGGCAAGGATGGCAGCTGCCGGGAGAGGCCTGGGAAGTTGCAATGGCCACCATTTTGTGGACAGAACTGGGATCACATGGAAGTTCTGATATGACTCTCCCATGCTGCTAACGTCTTGCACAATGGGAAGTTACTTCAATCACTATATAGCTAATGACTGTACTTTAAAAAAGAACCTAACATTTTACATAAGATCAGGTGTTCGGGGTTAACAATTCTATAAGCAGACTGCTTTTCTGCCTCCCAGCTACAAGCAGCTAACAACATTTTTAATTTAACAGCAAACCTTTTTTCCAATGAAAGGCAGAAAAATTTTCTGTCTTGGATTACATTCTATATAAAATACACATTTGCATAATAGTACATAGATATTTAGACCAAAGACACCTTTGAAGTGTACTGGTACATGAATCCAAATGCACCCAGTAGGAGTTACACATGTAAATAAGAATGTTATTTTGTCCAATTAATTAATTAATTAATAATTATGCTCCAAATAAATCCTATTTTAGCAAATCACATAAACATCTTTTATAGACTGAAATATATCTTCTGGACCATCACCTATACTCCTACATGTTTTAGCTCACTAAAAAGTCAGATGAAATTGGTAATAAAAATACAACAATAAGACCATTTTTGTAGTAGTTTATAGTTGGGGGTTGGAACTTGATGATCTGTAAGGCCCCCTCCAACCTAAGCCATTCTGTTCTACGCCATCCACACTTTGTCAAACAATTTAAAATATAATCGTAGAAACTGTTTGCATTACTAAGTTTAGCTTATATTTTCATGAGTTTTGTCTGACTACTGTCACACACAGATGTCACCTTCAGTGTTCTTAAAGGTAGATATGTTGCATTAATCCACAAAATGGTATACTGACCCACTATTTTATACAGCCTCGGTACTGAAGCTAGTTTGTATTTCATAGTCATAAGGCTTTAAAGAGAGAGCTAAATAAGACTGGAAACAACACTGCAGCAATCAACAGTTGATTCAACTTCAGAGTAACTGAAGATGTAATTTATCTGAAACTTTGCTTTATGAATCCACTCTAGATCACTCATAGTACTGTAGTTTATATTCATGCTGCCACTTGTGAGTGGTTTGGAAATGAAAAATATAAAGAACTTTTCATCTGAAAAGAAAGAAAAAATAAATAAAATATAAAATCACCCCACAGCTCAAAACCATATCATAGGAACACAAATGGCTCTATGCTAAATGGAATTTGGAAAGGAAGAAGTCTGTGAAGAGCACTTTTTTTTTTCTTCACAGACCAGCCACTAATAACTGAAAAATCACCCCCATTTCCAACTCCCTAGGCTTTACAGGCTCACCTTTTATTACAGTATCAGAGCACCTCCACAAAAATCGGTGAAATGAAGCCAGAGAAAATGGAAATGGAATGATAACAAGTGGTTTAGAAGCCACGCAACACACAAAAATAGCCTAAGGGGAGAAATAAATCAATTTCTGAAGCTTTCTTTTAACGTTTTTACAAATTGGATTACAGTAGTATTGCCAGTTTAAAAAAAAAAAAAAAAAAAAAAAGCCTTTTCTAGCATTTTGGTATCACACTTTTAGCACAGACCTTGAGGCAAATAAAATACAGTGTCAAATATTTGAATAGATTAGATTTTATTACAAATAGCATGTTTTTCCTTTGAAGGAAGAAGGAGGTAACTAGAAAAATACAATACTTTCCAAACATGAATGTATTTGATAATCAGTTTAGATAGTGTTCAATGTTCCTTCTGTAAATAAAACAGAAGATTTATGCCTAGAAATTTATTCCGAGAATGTACACAGCTTCAAATGTGTTCTTTGTGACACAGTAAAATTTTGAATACTTATATGTAATGGTTTTGCAAATTTTCATTATCTCTTTTGCACAAGTTAACTGTTCAGATCCATTCAAAATATATAATAATATACCTACTGTAGAATCATAGGATATACTGATCTGCAAGGAACTCCAGGGACCACTGAGTCCAGCTCCTGGCCTCACACAGGTGCACCCAGAATTCAAGCCAAGTGTCTGTGAGCACTGTCCAAAATCTCCTTGTACTCCAGCAGCTTGGGGCTGTGAACTGCTCTGGGCAGCCTGTTCCATGCCCACTGCCCTCTGGTGCAGAACCTTTTCCTGATATCCAATCTGATCCATCTCTTAGACAGCTCCATGCTATTCCTCATATCCTGTTGCTGTCACCAGAGAGATCAGCACCTCCCCTTCACTCCCCAAATGACTGAAGTAATTTCCACGACATTTGTTTCCACAAATGCTGATCCGAATTTTTAAAAAAGAGAAAGCAAAAGTGACACAAAAACAACCTAAATAAATGATTTTTTTTTCTCTCTCTCTCTTTTTAAAACAAAATGTAAAGCTGACCTCTATACTGCCTTGATGTGTTACAGAGATTGATCTATCCTCAGCAGACTAACCAGATCCAGAATATTCAGAATTGTATGTCTTAACTTTCCATGTCTCATTTTCCCATTTAGAAAATAAGGAGAAAATAACAACCTAACAAGATCCTTTTGAAGACATACACTTTGTAAATTGTAAAGAGAATTAGGGCTATAGCACCAGTATATTCACTTGAGATCAATAGAAAGTTCAAATAATTAGCTACTGTCCTGTTTTAGACAACTTATTTTGGCCAGTGAAACACATATCTCCAGATAGTTTGGAATTTGACAGGAAGTGTTTGTAAGAGCTGAACGACAAAAATCTGTACTCCAGAAAGCACCACCAATGAAGTAATTCCAAAATCAAAAGCTTTCAGAGCAATCAAACGAGAGCTTTCCATCACCTTCTCTGTCTTTCCAAACTACTTACATTTTCAGGGTAAAGAATCTTCTCCAAGCGTTACTGTACATTATATGTATTGTAAGTGTGCCCCTAGGACTCTTTTCACTCAAAGAACGTATCCCATTTCAGAACTGAGGAAAGAATTTTCTTTCGCTATCACCTCATTATGACTTTCTTTTTTTCTGAAATTAATTGTTCTGACAGCTCTATTTTAAAGGGGTCAGGCTTTGACAGTTTTAGACTGCACAAAACTCACTATATTAACTTTCTCCCCCCATGTTTTACTCCCAAGAGAGCTATGACATTCTTTTTTTCTAAGCAAACCTTGAAGTCCATTATTTCTACACATCCTACTAGAATTTCAGTGTAGTATACATCACTTAATACTCAAACACTTCCTGTCAAAATTGTTGCCTGGCTTGTTTGTCCTTTATAGGAAAGAAATCTAGTGGGAATTTCCATGGGTCATAAAATTCATTTTATCTAAATTTAACTTTTTAAAAAGACTTCTGCTGATAAGTAGTTTTGATAGTTTCAAATGGCACTTACAGAAGTGCCTGCTGCTACTAGTACAGAATAATGGCCAGTTCTCAAAATGTCTGTAATTATGTGAGTGCTTTGGGATAACTTCTTTTATTGTGTCAAATATTATAAACTCATATTTTCTTTCAGTATATCACTTACATTATTCAAAATCTTCCAGAAAGTAAGTTGTTGCTTGAGTAGTTCAGTGCTTCACTTCAAATGCCTTATTTATGTAGAGTATGAATACACCATAAAAGGAATGGGGGTAGCACTGCTCGTACAAGAACATCTGACATGGGCATCTTGTCAGTGTACCTTCTAATCAATTGTTCTTCAATATATTCAGAAGTTAAGAAACAGAAAAATCTCTTACAAAATTTAATAGTTTAAAATTTTTGGTAGCTTCAACCTGAAATATCACATCCCAAAAGTAAGTTTTGAAATATGTCTTACTGAGAGATATTTTATCTCTTTCTTTCTGATCATTTTCTGTGCTTATATGTTAAGTCACCTCAGCAGAGGTTTGCCCTCAGACGCATAATTTGATGGTTGAACTCCTCCTATTAGAAAATTCTATCTTGTTCTCCTGTCCTTTAATCCCTATATATGTAATATATCATTTCAGGGCTTATGGTCATCACTGACATTATCAATAGTAATATCATTTTTAGTTTGGAACAAATTGTTTCTCATGGATGACTTGCCATAACAACTGTGTTTAGGTGAGTCATATTTTGGTAGTTTAAAATGTTCTCATTTCTTCTAAGGAAAGGATGCATGCAATGTCTTTGTTGCTCACATTTCTAATCTCTGCAAACATTCTTTTAAAATTGTATTATAATATTTAGACATTAGTCCCAAGCAATGGGCAGTGTCTAGTTAGCTGAAGCAATATGAACATTGGGCAAACTCTGCATATAATGTGTATAAGATTTCTGCAGGAAAATGGTGATGCACTGCATAATCTGTCAGGCTACCACATTTCATAACATTGTATTGATTTTGTAATATCCTGCAGACAGTTTTGTGAGAGCTGCTAAAAACTGCCATTACCACTTTTGTCTAGATTATGCAAGATCCTGAATATCTGAACACAGGTAATAGTTTAATTTTTTTTTTTAACTTTAATACAGTATTTTATATCACCAGAATAAGATGATACTGACAGGTGACCTGCTTGTTTCTGGCACCCATTTTTATAGGCAGCCTGCAGTCTGTCCATAAGTATCCACAAGACAAGATTTTGTGGAAACCAAGGATGTCTCTTTGAAGTCAATACTGAAGTAATTATTGTTTTAGGAGAAATTTCAGTTTTATGCTTTCTGTCTTAACTCAGAACTTGACTCCTATTGTTACTTATTCTCCTTAATTTGAGTAGGATTTTAAATTAAAGTTAAATCCACTGCTTAGGATTTCTTTACTGATAGGTACATTTTTATAATCATTGGCTTGTGTTTATGTAGAACTATCAGTAAATCTCAGATTTTTCTCAGATACTTCTGGCTTACTGAAGTTGTTATTTTAATGTAGAATAAGACGTCTTTGGTGAAGTCTCTGATGACTAAGGTGGCCAGAGAAGGGTTTTAAAGCCAAAGCAATGTGAATGATTCTGTATGCCTATGGTACAAGCATACTTTTGGCTTCAGTAGCACTTGGCCATTCCTCTGACAAGATGTTAATACTGGGATTAACTATCTCCCCAAGTAGGGAAAGGGATAGAGAAGGGAAAGGGACAGAGAAGTATGAAATAGCTGAGAAGCAATGACTGCAATTCACTGCAGTGGATGACAGAAAAAAAATACAAAAAGCAGGAAAACCACTGAGATTAACAGAAAAATAGGATGGCCATCTATGGAATTGAGAAAGAAAAGAAAAGAAAATGTGAATGAAGATAATATTCAAAGGAGATGAAGAAGAAAGAAGCCATAGGAAACAATGACATATGTTATGGAAACAGCAAGTAGCCTTATTAACTTACATATCCTTAGTCAACACTAAGAGAATTTGACTGACCTGACAATATTTCTCCTACAACTTCTCAAGGAAAAAGTAATAATGGAAGTTGTTAAAGAGAGATTACTGAATTAAGTGGCAAATTTTTAGATTTCTATTTTAGGATCCAGATTCTGCAAATGAGGGAGTAAACCATTCTGAAGCATTCAGTTTCTACTTGCATTCAACATCTAAAACAATGTATTTCTCCCCAACAGCTATAAAAGAAACCCAGATAGATTAACCTTCATTATTAAAGTGTGCCTTTTTGAAATAAAACTCACCAAAAAAATAAAAAATAAAAATAAAGCTATCTGGACTGATAAATGAGATGGATGAGAGACAGGCAACTAAGAAACTGAGAAAATTCTAATAATAATGGCAATTCTCCCTACAATTGAATCTGAATAAAAAGACAGATGACAGTCAAGAAGGTGGAACACAAACTAAGTGTGAAAGCTGCTGTTATTGTCCTTGCAGTCTAAATAATAATAATAATATAAATAATAAGCATAATAAAAAAAGGAGGGTCCTAATTTAAAACTGTGCAATAAGTTTCAAATGGAAATTCATGACAGAAAAATTTGAAGAGGAAAGGCATGGATACTTAAGGAAGTATTACCCTAAAAATGGGTTGAAAATGAAAACAAAAATGGCAAATCAAGAGGAATTCGGACAAAAGAGAGAGAGCAATTTTATTTTTTCTCTTTCATATTACCTTTTTGAGCTTTCTGTTCCATCTTCTTTAGATATATACTTCCTTACACTTTTTCATACACTTAAAAAAAAAAAATACCACAAACTTTTTTTTTTTTTTTTTTTTTTTTTTGGATGCTTTTGGATTTTTTTGCTATCATCCTCTCTGCAATTCCTATTTCATACTACAAGGAAAATATTTCATTTCCCTCCTCTTTATATTCTTATGTTAGCTACCACTTATGTCTGGTGCTCTTTTTAATTAAAATTCCTTACTAGCAGACGCTAGTGCTTGCAATCTGTCATTCTTTAACCTGTTTTTTCCCTTTCTTAGAAGCCTGTGTTTGATCGTGGCATAAGAGAGCTTGACGGACTGAACAACCTAATGAAGTTGCTTTTGCCTTATCCACTACAGATCTGTAACGCAGCCTCATTGCTACCTGCTCCCAAACACAAAACATACCTTTCACTGATTTTTTGATGGAACACTATTATCTAATACTGCAGAATGAGAGCTCTTTCATCTTTTAATTTTCATATATTTTGTAGTATTGAAAGCTTTTATGTAGCCTGTGTCATTTTATCTGGGATGTATCATTTAATGATGTATCACCACCTATTAAAATAATCCACATTTACTTGTGTATCATTATCTATTCTGTATTTTGCTTTTTGTTGTTATTGTTGTTGTTTAATACCACGTTAAAACCAAGAACAAGTGGTATGGGAATACAAATCCTCAGGGAACATTTATTTTGGATTAACTCCAGTCCCATTTCTTATGACTCCATTTAATCTTTGTTTGCTGCATCTTGACTGGTAAGAGACCACTTACAGTAGAACTTTCTGAATATGTACAACTGGGGTATATTTCTCTTGCTCTATGAAAGTACTCAGATTTAATTTATTAAAAAAAAAAAAAAAGTTGTTTTACTTTGATAATAACATGTGTACGTAGAATGCTATTATTTGATTAAGGCTTTTGAGTCTTTGACGAATAGTGAAGAGAAACATGGATACATTTAACTCCCCTACATCTCATGAGGTGATGCCTGAAAGATGGTAGCAGCTGCAGTCTTTATTTTAGGAAGAAAGTAATCTTGAATTTGTGAACTATTTCCTTTTATCAGTTCAACCAAATTAACTATGTGCTTATAAAATGTTGATAAAACGGTACACTTTCCATTGAAAAAGGCCTCTCAGTGGAAGAGTCCTGTGTAATCCATCATCTAGAACACAGAAAAAAAATCAGAAGTGAGAAGCTCTGAATTTATTAGGGGTTGGATTATATTAAGGGGAAGAGTTAGGAGGGAGACCACTGGTAGTATATTCAAGTCCATGTTCTTGAATTAGTCTTAAAAAAATGTTTAATGCTAGCTTTAAAAAAAAAATAGTAGGAGTAGGAAAATTATAGTAGGAGTAGAGTAGGAGTAGGAAAGTTATAGTAGGAGTAGTAAGAAAAAGTAGACAAAGTTGCCCAGACAAGAAGAAGGATTAGAATAATTTTAAAAAGGAGAGAAGAAATTGAAAAGTACACAGACATCTCTTAAGATCAAGTAAATCATTTTTCTTTCATTGAATCTATTGGAAGCTGACCTAATTTAGAAAGATAAAATTATCTGAAATGAATAGTATGTCCAGAGACTAATAAAAAGGAATTTAAAATAAAAAAAAAAAAAAGAAAAAAGAAACAGGCCATTAAGATGCTTGTGGGCATGAAGACACCTCATGTTAGGCAGAGGATGTGGAAGTTGGAGAAATGGAGGCAAAAGTATGATTTAGAGCAGTATATTATTTATTTTGAGAGACAGATTTAATGAAGAAGGATGTATTCTTCTTAGAGGTGCCCAGTGAAAGAATGAGAAAAAACAATCTGGATTTAAAAGAAGAAAAATTGAATATAGGAAAGAAATTCCTGAAAAATACTGAATTTGATCACTTTTCAGTGCTGTATTACTATTCAAACAGAAATTGTTCTTGGGAAAATAATATGAATAACTGCACAAGATTATACTAGTCAAGCATTAAGCTTTTGTTCATATAGTTAATTTCTCATACAATAAGCTCCCAGAAGCAGCTTTTCCTGCTTGAATTATAGTGATCTTTTTTAGGTCCATTTCCTCAGTTCATCACTCCTG